>NC_079495.1:113081382-113159699 GCF_030052815.1 Hevea brasiliensis
TCCAAAGATGTTTGGGCAGCTATAACTTGAGTTGTATAGGTTCAATTGGTGCAAGGCCAATTAGACATGAAATTAGACATATAATGGCACAACTTTGATGAAGGAAACCTGTCCAGAAAGCAAACTTAGGATGCCCTAAAAATTGACCAAAGCAGAGTAACTTACATTTTGCCTGGGCAAAATGACCAAATAGACAGTATCCATTTGTTCATAACTCAGTGTAGAAAGGTCCAATTGACCTGAAGTTTATATCAATAAAAAGCTTAGACAATTTAGAACAACGTTTATGCTGAACACAAACTCTAATTCTGGACTTAACCAAATAAAATTATTTGCTAAATTTGAACTACCAAATCTGGCAGAATAGTATTCTACCCAGAAATTCTAGGTAGATATCAATCTGGCCAGCCTTGCACAAAATGGCATATCTTGAGCTAGAAAACTCCAAATGGAATGAGTTAAAAAGTGAAATGTAAATAGACACAATAAAGAACAACTTTGATTAAGAACACATGGCCAAATTCTCACTGTAGAATAGCCTAATGGAACAGTAAACTCTAGCACCAAAAAAAAAAAAAAATTTGATTTATTCTCCATTGGTTAGAAGTATAGATTGGCAACTAATGCCAACACTTTTGGGAACCAAAATGTGGTAAATTTATGTGATTAGGACTCATGTAACTATTATGCATTAGAAAATCAATAATTTGACATAAATAGTAAAATGAATAGTAACTTTACATGTAAAACATAAAAATTCAATCAATAACTTTATAATGTGCCCTAGTACACCTAGTAAGATTGGTTTGGATAGGTTGGCATGCCAATAGAGTTCAGTTAGCAGTACTGCACATGGCATTATGTCATTCTGTGATTTTATGGTTTTTAGCCATTCTGATATCAGTGTGATACTTGGCCTTATGCCCAATGTTTACTACAGCTTATTAGTTGTTCTGTTGCACACCGAGAGACACATTGTGACCAATTGTGTGACAACCCGAGGTACTTGGTACCCGGTGCCAGTTTACCCATTTATCCATTCCAATCATCCAATATAGGTTACTTGGGCAACCAAAAATGGAAGTTGATAAACTTAATGAAATAATTGATATAACAAGTACCAAATAAATAGACTACAAGTAATTACCAAAATTTGTCTGCATGAGACATCAATATATACACTACATGTTCATTTCTTTTTACTTCTTTTTGTTTTATTATTGGCACCACTAAGCATTATTACTTAGCGCGTTGCTTTTTGCCACGCGTAGGTTCTGGAGAGACTGACAGAGAGCCCAGTAGACCACAGACTGGGTGAGGCCGTTCACAGTTCTGTATAGTATCCGTGTCACCTCACAGACTTTAGTACATTGATAGGACACTAGGTCACATTTTGGTATTTTGTACTATTTGTATTTTGTAATTAAACTTTTATTTTCTCATATATAGTTGAAACTTATGTAATATATTTTGGTATTAATGCAAATATTTGTAATTTGTATTTATAAATGAAAATTGAATATTTATTTATGATTTGTACATGATTATCATGTGAAATGAATGAATGATAAATAGAAGAAATTTTTAGAAATGGTTGAGGAGTATAGAGATTATGTTAATATAATGGAGTTTGAGAATGATTGAGATGTATTGGAAGTGTTTTTCATAGGTTCCGAAGAACTGTTTTATTCATTTTTAGTAGGAACTCTGCCTGATTTTCTATAAAATTTTTGGAACCTCAAATGAATTTATAATTTCAGTAAATGACTTAAATGAGTTAAATCTCACAAATTGTACTTCATAACCATGAAGAAATAAATTAAGAAAGGATAAAAATAATTAAGATAAAATATGGTGTTCCGGTACACTGTGTGACATATCATGCTCGGTTATACTGTAGACGGGTAAGGGGTGTCACACTAGTGGATGAATTACCTAAGTGGATGAGTAATTCCAAATTTTAAGCTTTAAACATGATATATAAATGATGATTTAGTGGGATACATATTTTGGGTATACTTATGTGATGCTTCTTGGTAATCCTTTGATACATATTCTAAATTGTTTTTGATATAAAAATAACTTTGCATCATCATTCACCTAGGACTCATGGCATTGCATTCATTGAGTCAAAGCCTCTCTTATGTGCTCTCCAAATTCTATTTAGTAAGGCATAAACTGATTTTGAAAGGGAGAGTACATTAAGGGGGAGGATTTTTAAAAAACACACTTCACTTGTGCTTAATTTTCCTCATCCACTAATTGTTTATCATTATCAAAAAGGGGGAGATTGTTGGACCTAGGTGTCTTAACCCATGTTTTGATGATAATAAACAATTAGTGTGCTACTAATATACTTTGGAAGTGTTTGTGTTGAGTTTGTAGGTCCTAGATTCAAAATTGCCAAATTGCTTCAAATCAAGGTTAAGGAAGAGCAAGATAAGGAAGCAAACATTTATGGGATCCTATAATGTAACTTTTATTTATTTTATATCTTGTAAATCTCATTTTATTAATTGTGTTGGCTCAAGTCTAGGTGGTACTAAGAATATCTTGTTCAACTTAGTTTTCACCTAATTCTTTATCAAGGGAAAATTAAATAAATTTTTTAAAAATGCAAAATTAATTTTGAAAAGTATTTTAGTTGCAAAATACATTGAATTAGCTTTCCAATGGCTCAAACGGATCAAAAATCCGAGTTCGGATAAAAAAGTTATGAGTTTTTTAAACTCTTAATTTCTTAGTGTCTTTACTTGTAACTTTTTCTTGACCAAGGGGGACTAAAATAAAATTTTCACATTTAAGAAATGAAAATTTATTTTTGAAAGTGTTTTCATTGAAAAGTTTATCAAATTAGCTTTCCAACGGTTTAAACGGATTGAGAATCCGAGTTTTGGTTAAAAAGTTATGCATTTCTGAAGTCTAAGTGCCCTTTTAACACTTTCTGTCTAGAGAGCACTTCGGCAGCCGAAAGTGGGAAGTTTGGCTGTCGAAGTTCACTCTTTAAATCAAAGTTTTTGAGTGTTAAAAGTCATTTTGTCCAAAGAGAACTCCAGCAGCCGAAAGTGGGAACTTTGACAGCCGAAAGTGACTTTTCAAAAGCTATTTTTTGGCACTTTAACCTTCAGCAATTGAAGTAAATAACTCCGGCAGCCGAACCTGGGTTTCTGCAACTCAATAAAATAGAGCTTTAGGTGGTTGAACGGCTAGTTTTGCATTTAATGCACCCCTAACGGCTATTTTCTTGCAAAAACTATAAATAGGCACCATTTATGACTGGAAACAAGTTTTGACAACAACAATATTTTGAAAATTTATTGTGTTCTAAAGATTTTCTTCATTCTCTCTCTCTAGAACTTGAGCTACCATAGTTAATATTGAGAACTTGATATTTAAGTTATAAATTCTTCGTTCTGAGAGTTCATTCAAGGTCGTTTTGAGCACTTATTGTAATTTTGAGTGTGATAGAGCCTTAAATAGCTCTTGAGTGTAAAGGGATTTGTAAAAGAGCAAGAGTTTGCTCTTGTAGTGATTATAAGGGGTTTATTCTTCACCCAAAGAAGAATTTTAGTAGAGTTAACTCTCAAGGAGGGCCTTGAGGAGAGGACGTAGGCTTGGGATAGCCGAACCTCTATAAATTTCTTGTGTCATCATTCTTTCTCTACTCTTCTTTGTGTTTAAATTTCTTTTAGTCTTTAATTTTGCAATTAGAACCCAATTCACCCCCCCTCTTGGGTTGCTACAAGGGACAACAAAGCTTATAAACAAGCTAATAAATGAGTCAGTTTAATGAGCTATTTCATGAGCTTATTCAATGAGTCTACTTACTAGCCTATTGAATGAGTGATACAGCATGTACTCTTAAAGATTTTAGGAGTACTTATTTTAGGAAAAAATACAGAACATAAGAATTTTAGTTTAATAAGAATTTTAGTTTTTATGATTGTGTATCTTAAATAGATTAGGTTCCTAATTAAATTGGGATTCTTCAATTCCTAATTATGATTGAATTAGGGTTCTCTAATCCTAATGAGATTGGGATTCCTAATCCTATAAATAAGACCTAGGTTTTTCATTATTAGTAGTTTTGTTATGACAAATTCTATAAGCTTAATAATATCTTGAGAATTAGTTCTCTTTTCTTCGAGGATTAATCCTTGATTTTTATTTGTTTTTGAATTTTTTTTAGAAAGCAAGAACATAGATTTTGAAAGCTTGAGAGTTTGCGAAAGTAGAAGAAATTTGGATTGATTTTGGCTCTGATACCAAAATTGAAGTAGAACAAAAGGAAAAAAAATAAAAAACAAAGAAAAATCAAGGACCAATCCTTGAAGAAAAAAGAACTAATTCTCAAGATATTATTAAGCTTATAGAAATTATCATAACAAAACTACTAACAATGAAAAACCTAGGTCTTATTTATAGGATTAGGAATCCCAATCTCATTAGGATTAGAGAACCCTAATTCATACCTTTGCTAAACAAAGGTATTCCACTTATGATAGGGAGTTTTATGCTATTGTCCAGTCTCTTTGTCATTGGCGATATTATTTATTGCCACAAGAGTTTATTTTGTTTATTGAGGTATTTGAACTCACAAAAGAAATTGAATTCTAAACATGCTAGGTAGGTTGAGTTTCTTAATGAGTATTCCTTTGTTCTTAAACATCATTCTGGTGTTGAGAATAAGCAGCTAATGCTACTTGGATCACACAAGAGGAATTTTAGAGCCTAGATCCATCTCTCTTGGATGCTTATTTGCAAGTCAACTCTATGGAGTCGAGTTCTTTTCAACCAAGGGGGAATGATGCAGAATATACTCCTAAAAATTTTAGGAATACTTATTTTAGGAAAAAATATAGAAAATAAGAATTTTAGTTTAATAAGAATTTTAGTTTTTATGATTGTGTATCTTAAATAGATTAGGTTCCTAATTAAATTGGGATTCTTCAATTCCTAACTATGATTGAATTAGGGTTCTCTAATCCTAATGAAATTGGAATTCCTAATCCTATAAATAAGACTTAAGTTTTTCATTGTTAGTATGATTTTTATATGGCTTAAATTTTGAATATATTTTTCATGAACCCGAATTGTGATCCGATCTGAAAGCTTCGCGTTGCAACCCAATTGGGATAAAAAGTAAGGTCTATAGTTGTAGCGGAGGACATGGACCAATAAGCCTGGGCTGGAAGCCTACCATTGATCTCCTTGGGGGTACAGGGGCAACGCCCCCATAGTATAGACCAGTATAAATATTATAATATTCTATCCTTTGTAGTAGAGTAATAAAATGTTTGAGAAATATGTTGGGATTAGGGTCTGAGAATTCTGAGTGATTATATCTTGCTCTTTTAATCATAGTAGAACTTTTTCTCTTGTCTTGCCCGTGAAGTAGACCTTACGGTTGAATTACGTTAAATTCTGTATTATTCTTCTTCTCTTTTCTATACTATATAATTGTGCGATTTGTGTATGTGCCTTAGATTTGCGTACCTGTTATAACAGTTAGCAATTTTGTTATGATAATTTCTATAAGCTTAATAATATCTTTAGAATTAGTTCTCTTTTCTTCAAGGATTGGTCCTTGATTTTTCTTTGTTTTCAATTTTTTCCCTTTGTTCTAGATCAATGAGTATGCTCACTAGCTTATAAATGGCCATACTCATGAGCTTTACTGAGCCAAATATCAATGAACTCAAACTCATTTATTAAACAAGTCTTAAAATTGGGCTCGAACTTGACTCATTAAGAAAATGAGTCTAGCTAAGCCAAGCTTTTATTAAATTTCAAGCAACTCACGAGTTGCTCAAATCATTTACACTCTAACTTTAACAATTACTATAAAAGTAGTAGAAATTGGATGATTCTTATTAAAAAAAATGATGAATTTAGTAATCGCAATTCATAACTATAAAATATTTTGATATTAATTTGACATTCCTTAAGAAAAGTTTATGATTTCCTTTTGGAAAGGTCGATACCAAGTTAATAAGGGTTTATACCATCTAAAGTCAAATTAGGGTTTTCTCAAACTATTCCATAATCATTTCAATAATTGAAATCAATCTAATATATGATATGAATAAAAAAACAGTTGATTATCATATATCACTTTTATCCACGTTATCTTAGATCTCTCCCTTTTCTAATTTCTCATTTCTCTATTAACTTATCGCACTTCTATAGTTATATATTTGATATTTTGTGTTAGACCTAACCAAATTATTTTAATCGTCTATCCCTCATTTTATCTCCAATATGTGTTATTTGCATTCTCTAATTGATGTGGTCAATCCTATTCTATCCATAATTATATTACCAAACATCCATCTTAATATCTGCATTTTTGCTATACTAATTTTGTGGATATGTGGATATATTGTACCTTAAATATCCAATAATAACTCCCATATTATATACTTAGCCTGATCACAATCCTATAAAACTCATCTTTCACTTCTTTAAAGATCTTTCAGTCACATAATACACCATCTTTATTCCATTTCATCTATCTTGAATTGATTATATGGGTTACGCCCTCATCTAAATCTCTATTTTTCTATATGATAGAATTTGAATATTTGAATTGATTGTATTTATGAATGTACGAAGGTAGGTAAGGTAAAGTATTGTAAATTAAGATAAAGTTTTCAGATCTCATTTTGTTTGAGAGAAATGTATGATAAATGATAATTTATTAACAATATATTATTTAAATGGAAGGTATGAAAAGGTAAAATTGAATATAATATTACCTAAATAACTTTATTATTTTAATATTTAAATAATAGTAAGTACAATATTTTTAAAATTTGTCAAGCATAATTAGTTGAAAAATCAAAGGTTCCGAAAATTTTAAAAACTTTCAAAAACCTTAATTTTTTTTTTAAAAACTTTACCATGGACCCAGTACTTTAAAAACTCAATATATTTTAGTCAGATTAGGTTCCAATAACATCTATGATATTACTTGTAACCAACTATAACTACTTTTAACGGACTAAATTAATATCTGAACCGCTGGCCTACCATTTGTTGCTTTCGTGATTCTTCCGGAGTACCTGTGCGCTATGCATGGGGAAAATATAAAATTTATATTTTTTTAATTGAATATATTCATTTAATTTAAATTTTATTTTTTAATTAATTTAACCTTTATATAATGATAAATTATTATTATTATTATTAGATTAATTTTCATTTAATTTTTCTCTTAATTAATTTAATTTAAATAATTGTTCACCTCTTTTAGTAGTATATTTTTTAATATTTTATCAATTTTTGGTTTTTTGTTACCTTCAAAAATTATAACTACTTTAGAAACTGATATATATTTTCTGAAAATTTTCAATCTTATGATTCACGTTTGAATAAGAATTTATCACTTCACATCAAATTTTAATAATTTTTTACAATAAAAATACATTAAGAACATCAATTCCGTTACACCAAAGGCTTATCTTAAACTTAGAAACATAGAAACCTACTCGGCCAACCCAATCCAACCCATTTAAATTGCCTGGCATTTTCACCATTCCCTTGTTTGGAAACTATAATTTTATAAGAATTCAATTCAATTAATCTTTTTTTAGTTAATTTTCATATTTGGAATAAAAACATTTAAATCATTTTAACTTAAAAAAAATCATTTTAAAAGAAATAAAAATCAAACATAATTGTGTGATAAATGACAATTCAGTTGAATTCTTTTCTTTCAAATGATTTATTTCAAAAAAAAGCCAATGAGAAGTTCATTGAAAATAAGATCAACTGATTACTGAGCATTGCTCTAAATGAATCAAATAATGAACTAAAACAATAATAGAATTTATTTTTCTGTCTAACAAACGAATCAAAATAACAGCATTTTATTGTTCTGCGTAAATTGAAATTGCAGAACTAGAATTCTTTCCTGAGTATAATTCCACAGGCTAAGTTGATATGTGATGACCAGAGCTTACTGCCTTTATCAGGTCTTGACTGTTCACGTACAAGTAACCCTTTTCATCTGAAACATTTGATGTAGTAGACACTGGAGAAAACCCAGAATAGTCCTTATCTACCTTTGCCAAGCATAGATCAAACATGTACTTCATAATTTCACTTTTCTGGACAAATGGTTGGGCTACATATTCATCCAATGGCATCCACTGCAGGCAATTGTAAAGTAATAATGTGAGGACTAATACTGTCTCAACTATTAGGGTAATAGTACTAAACATCAAAGTTCATAGTTTTTATCAGTCTGGAATTATATCAGTTACCAGAACATCAAATAGTTAGCAGCAAGGAAACGCTTATGCGGAATCAAATTATGCTTTTTTTTTTTTTTTTTGAAATCTGCTTTGAGCAAAACTTACCTGGGCTGCCTCTATCTCTGATTCCTGCTTCTGGATTTCAAAGGAGAGGGGCTGTAGCAGGCATATGAAGGATAAATCCGACTTCCCAAAATATACTTTGTGGCTTTGCCTGTAAATTATATAAAGGGTGATTTAAATGATTTAAAAAATAGATTAATTATAAACAATAAGTTTTAGATGCACAGAAGAGGAATTCTCTTATTCTATGATGTAATTTGCTCTAGGTCTCGCCAACCCACAACACACTCCTTTTAGGGAACACGTAACACTGAGAAGGAAAATAACACTACCTACCTTTCCTCTGAGCTTAAAACATTTATTAGTAAACATGATGATCATGGAGATAAAGATACATCACCAAGCCATGGACCTGGGATGTAATTAGTTTGGATATGTGCTAGCACAGGTAAAGGCAAAGAATGCAGATAATGATAAAATATTCTAGTAAACTGCATACCTGAATGCTAATACTTCTACAAATTTTGTATCAATCTGTCAGCAAAAAATAAACTTTCAACATTAAATTATATGAATAATATTAATCTTTGGTCGAGTTTCAAGTTGCATTACAGTAACTTACATCTGTCTCTTCTTTAACTTCTCTTACTGCAGCTACACAGATGTCTTCTCCCTGGAGATGATACAGCTCTATGAGTTGTGATATTCTATTTTGCATAGCTTAAATCCATGATGAAAGAATTTGGATGATGAACATACCTCATCAACAACTCCAGTAGGGAACTTCCACACACCTGTCCCCCGAAATATTCCACTCTTTTCTTGGACCACTAGCACCTTTAATTGAAAATTGCAAATGCATAATTTTAAGAAATGATAGACGAATTACTAAGGATAACAATTTGATCTGAGAAACTACAGCTGCATCTCAGCAATAAAAAATGATTCCCAGATACCCATGTCAACCATCAATTTATAACTATGCTAGGATGAATAACGACAATGAAAATCACTAGACATAAAAACAATATTTTTAATATATAAACAGCCTATCCCTTTCAGTAAATTCATCACAATACTCATATTTTTTCTGTTTTACATGGAGCATTAATAATAGCAGAGGGCTTCCATTAGGAGATCTTTAGATTGTAACAAGGGACTCATAAGACTCTATCACAAGCATGCAGAGAGTTTCCCCACCTCAACTTCATGACAGAAAAGTTAGATGATTGATGACAAACAGTAGAGAAATTACCTCTCTCTTATCATTCATGACAAATGCAGCAATACCCACTCGGTGACTGGCATTTGCAGGAAGAGTATGAGTGCCCTCTGGGATCCAGTATATAAGCATCAAGTAATTTGGCTCTGCATGATGGTACCAGAACCCTTCCTGTGGAGAAAATTACACAATTAAATAAGCAAAACATGATAAGTTAAGAACCTAAAAAAATAAATAGTTTATTAAACATGAACCATCCTTGGAGTCATCATTGCTACATTACACAAAGACCATAAAAGTTACCTTAACTGCAGCTTCAACGAGATTGACTAGTTCAATAGGCACTTTGATCCAAACACCCCTCTTACCCTACATGCATGTTTGTAAATTAATCATTACAAATATGTAATAAGTCCATCTAATATGGATAAACAATATGCTACAAAAATTTGTATAGTGTAGCTTTAAACTAATCAGAATAGAAGAAAAGGATTCATGTAGCCAATTCCCGCCAAAAAGGGACAGAAGCTGAGTTAAGCTCAGTTAAATTGTACAGTTCAAACATTAATTTGATTGTTGACAAAAGTGACACTAAAACATGTAAAACAAGAGGGCAAGTGTTGGGAAGTGCAAACCCAATATATTTCTTCTTCCTAGCTATTTTAACACAAGAAAATTGGGAGAAAAACCATAATCGAATTAATAACTATATATCAGAGTAATACCTGCTTTCTCCATTGAACAATTGAAGCTTTAAGCATTGAAGCAAAGTCTTCTGAGTGCATAGGCTCGCTCAACTCCACAATAACACCATCATGTTCATCATTGATTGCAGCAAGTAGCTTAACCTGCTGCACTTTATTTTCAACTATGATTTTCTCCATGGCAGGTGATGAACTTACTGAAGCTGACAATGATATGATAGTAAGGAACTATATCTCTAATTCAAATGCATACAGTGAAAAAAAAAATTTAATGAAAATTTCCATAATATCATTAAAATTGACAAAGAAATTCGCACTATATGTCCTATAGCCTACAACTACAAATGAAATTAATTGTCTAGTACTTTGAAAAGCAATGTATATTACAAGTTCTCAATATATAAAATTTAGCAATCCTAATTCAAATTGCAAAAGCACTAAATTTGGCTAAAAAACTGCCCAGTTACATAATAATGATATAAATCATATGACCATCCGCTCTGCATGGAGCAATCCTCTCAGTGCTTAAACATCAAACAAGGACTGATTCTCATTTTTCCTCACTCAACTAAAGACACCAAAGAGAGCATAACTCAATTACAGTTATGGGTAACACAAATTTGCACCAAAAAATTGATGAAATGAGCAAACACCTATCTACCATTTAAGAAATGAAACATTCATAATACAGCAAAAAGTAATAATAAAAAAATTATAGGAAATATTTGTACCTCTTGAAGCAGAAGGCAAGAAAACAAACGAAGCAGATTATAAATGCGAAAGAAGAGAAGTTGAATTGTTTTGAGGAAAGTAGGGAAGATATGGGGAGGCATACGGATACAATCATATTTATAACAAGAAAAGAATTGGGTATTTTAAAAATGGAAAGAAATATCATAGAAAGTAATTAAGCTTTTCGTAAGTTCGAATCGTGGGTTTTGGGGTCGGGACTTTGAATCGCTCTAGTTTTTTCAGTTGGGTGTGAAACATCATGAACATCGTCGTCGGGCGTTTGAATGGAGATTTCCAGTGGTAAAAGTAAATTGCCGCGCACGCAATTTCCGAACCAAAATGGACTCTGCCGCGGCCGGGGATATGCTTTTACTCAGTTTTAAAATGGGGAAGCGAAGAGGGAGTTTTTTTTTTTTTTTCTTTTTTTTTTATATAAGAAATTTTAAAATTAAATTAAATTAACATTTCATGTTATTGGGCCGCTCAAATTCGACAGTAGTCCGCAGCTTGGCATTCTAGTCTCCCCTTCCCAAATCTCCCATCATAAAAATTTTAACAATTGTTTAGCAGACTCAATACCAAAGTTATTATGTGCAATTGTGGTATAAGGCCAAAACTGTTGTTGAAAAAATAATTTAGGAAAAATTATTTTATTATTTAATAGTTTAATAATTAAAATTTATTAAATTTAATTTTAAATCATTTTAATAAAAATATTTTTTAAAGATCATTCTATTAATTTAGTGAGTGTTATTTAGGGGCATCTCAAATTTAATAGAGAAATCGTATTGATTTGAACTTTTTTTTTTTTGTCAAACTATAAAAAAAATAATTACGCTAATAATTAATTTTGATCAATTTCTTTTTTATCAATTTTGGTTTGGTCAGACTTTTGGATTAGGGAATTCTAATGCTGATGTGGTAGCCTGATCAGCAATGTTGATTATATTTTAATTGTGGGACTACATAACTAACCATGGATAAACTCAAGAACATTGAACTTTTGCTGAAAAGAAAACGTAGTCGTTTTTCACTCTTTCTTCTCCAATTTAAACTAATAATCAAAGGTGGGAGCAATTAGGCAACCATCTTCTCTTCTTCGTTCTAAGGTTCTTCATGTGGAACTAATTGCTTTGCTGAGCATTATAAAATATTGACGCTAGGGTTCTTTAATCTAACAGTGTCTTTAGTAAAAAATGATAGAAATTCAAGGCCCTCAACTTCTGGAAGCAATGAAAAAGATGAGATTTCAATTGGTTCAAGTAGCAATAGTGGGCAAATTCTTTGTAAACATGATATACTTGTTATTCTTTATATATCATTCATAAAAAGCAACTGAGGGAAAAGATTTTGGAGGTGCCCTAATTGGAAAGTAAGGGTATGTAAATGCATCCAAATTGCACACCATAATTTTAGTAATTTGTCATTGAACATTGTGAAATATGTTATTGTATAATGAGTTAAGTTGTAGATTCTTTTAATAGATAGACCATATGTGTCATCGCATGAGAAGGTTGTGTTTGATGGGTTATTTAAGAAGATAGATGATTTAAATGCGATGGTAGTGGAAAAGATGCAATTAGATGACCATCTTCTCTTCTTCATTTTAGGGTTCTTCATTTGAAATCAGTTGCTTTGCTGAACATTGTGAAATTGAGGCTAGGTTCTTCATCTAATGGTGTCTTCGATAAAAAAAAAATGGTAGAAATTCAACGCCCCCAACTTCTAGAAGCAATGAAAGGGATGAGATTTCAATGGGTTCAAGTGGCAATAGTGGGCAAATCCTTTACAGACATGACATACCTGCTGTTCTTTGGCAAATCCTTTATAGACATGACATACTTGCTGTTCTTTGCATATCATTCATAAAAGGCAACCCAGGAAGAAGATTTTGAAGGTGCCTTAATTGGAAAGTAAGGATATGTAAATGCATTCAAATTACACATCATAATTTTAGTAATTTGCCATTGAGCATTATGAAATATGTTATTGTAGAATGAGTCAAGTTATAGATTCTTCCAATGAATAGAACCAAATGTGCCATCGCATGAGAAGGTTGTATTTGATGGGTTATTTAAAAAGCATGGAGAATACATTTGAATTTTTTTTTTTTAAGTCATTGAAGTATAATTTCATTCAATTCCTTGAGCTTCATTTTTGTGTTTTCTCTATTGTGAATTCATTTTCTTGGATTATTGCCTTAATTACTTAGAGATTTAGATCAAGTAATACTTGATCAAGTATTTTTTTTTCCCTAATAGAGAGAATACAAAAATGATACACATGGAATTAAATGAAAATATTTGAACAATTTTAAAAAATATAAATTCATATTTAATCTCCACACAATAAAATATCTATTTTATCTAGGAATACATTTTTTAAAATATAGGAGCTAATTAATTAATTTTACTGAAATAGATGGATTAAATGGTAGTATTTTTCAAAATGCAATGACTAAATGGTCTTCTTTTTCAAAATACAAGGACCAACTAATTAATTTTACTAAAATAGAGGGATTAAATAGTTGTTTGATTGGACTAAAATTCATTGACCAACGGAAAAATTAACAGAGAGACTAAACAGTTTAATGAATCAAAAATAGGGGACTAAATAATGTATTTTTTTTTTTTTAAATAGAGGGATTATGTAACACCCTCCCGGTAGCAACTCCGTACATTCTACTGTTCCGGTGACCGGTGTCGGTCCGGACAGCTAGAACGTCCGAAAAAATATTTAAATCAAAGTGAGGGACCATAATTAACTCAAATATTAATAAGAAAAATTTAGAAAAAATTTTAGAAATAAAATACAACCAAGTCAAATGAGCCGGTGCCCAAGCGATGGGTAACCAGAGGTAAGTTGCGGTTCTCGCAACGAGGAGCCCTAGACCCGGGAAAAAAAATTCATAAAATAATTTTTGGGACTCCAGAGAAGGGTCATTGAGGTTCCTATGGCATTAGAATACCAATAAAATATTTAGAAAAATTTTTCAATCGGTACAGCCAATTTTGACCCGTTAAGCCAAACGGAGGGCATTTTGGTCATTTCGCCTTCAGAAGTGATTTTTGGCCGACTTGTCCAGTTGAGTAAATAATTATTATGATCTAAAATATTAATAAATATTGCTAAAAATTGAATTGAAAATGAGTAGTGATGAAAAGAAAAGAAAAATGAAATAAAAAGCAAATAATGATATCATATGATGTCATCCAACACTCTCCAACCAATCACCATTTGACAAACCAATAAAAAGAGATAAAAATGACTTAAAATGAGATAAAAAACAAAGGAAACCAGCAGTTTCCTTCTTCATACGGGCTGGAATAAGAGAGAAAGAGAGAGAAAAGGAAAAGAAAGAAAGAAAGGAAGAAGGAGAAGGAGATGAACAGTAGCAGAAAAAGGGGTTCAGCAGGGCAGCATGTTTCTCTTCCGTCCAGGTGACTTTGGCTCAACATCTATGGCTGATTTTTGGATATGTTTGAGGTATGTATGTGTGGAAGTTATGGTTAAAATTTGGTGATTGTTCAACGGTTGGATTTGGAGAAACATATTGTTGAACACAGGCTGTCTGTAGGTTGAATTCTGAATTTTGGCTACTGAAATTTGAGAAAAATAAATAGTTATGATGCTTATAAAATTATGAAATTTGGTACAAATGATATTTGGGATGTTGAGGCTGCTGGGTTAAAATTTGGTGAATTTTAGACTTGTGGTTTATGAGATATAAATTGTTTTGCATGAGCTGTCTGAGTAAGACTGATTTCTGCAACAATTCAGATTTTGAAGGGTTGAATGAATGTTTTGATATCTCATGATATAGAGAATATTTGATGCTAAAAGTTTTACTGATATTGTATAGGGATGTCTTGAATATATGGTTAAAATTTGGGATTTATCTAACGGTTAGATCATTATATATAAATTTGAATGCACAACTGCCAGATTGGGTATTAATGGGTGGTTGTGGATTTAAGATTTATGATAGGAGTTTAGTCCAATTTAAGGGGAAATGCTGTTGAATTTTTATTGGATATTTAATTTAGGAAAGTGAAGTTATAATTGATTATGATTATTATGATTCTAGGGGAAATCTTGAAGAATAACAAGCTCAAGGTTGGTTTCAAAAAGGTTAGTGCCTATTTATACTTATACTTCTTTTATTCCATATTAAGGACTTAAAATAAGTAAGGAATTGTGAATTAAATGAATGAAATTTATGTATATGAACTCCTTGAATTTCGGCAGCCCTATTGAAGGAATAGAAATGGAGTGTTTGATGGACTTAGAGTGAACTAGAGCTTAGGTTTAAAGTGTATACATATATATATATAGAGAATGAAAGAGTAAATTAGGGAAATTGTGAAAAACTTTGAAATTTAGCTAGGGTTTAGGAATGAAAATTTGACTTGGCTTATGAAATGGTTAAAGAATATTCTAATGGTCAATTAGTGACCATTTGAGGTATGTTGACCATAAATTGGACTGAAAAATGGCATGGCAAAGTGGAATGGTAGGCTGCCTAAAGACAGCAGCATGGTGGCTGAGATTTCAGTCCAATTGGACTGCCATAACTTTGGCTGTGTAGGTTCAATTGGTGTTTGGCCAATTGGACATGAAACTAGGCTTATAATGGCACATTTTTGCTGAAGAAACCATACCCAAAAGACCAAAGCAAGAGGACCAAAAATTGGCCCCAATCCGGATACCCTGCAAACAGCCCCTGCAGAATGACCAAATGAACAGTAACTGTTCATTTGGCCATAACTCACTGTAGATTTGGTCAATTGGCCTGAAATTTTTACAGCAACAAGTTAAGACATAGACAAACAACTTTCATGAAGGAACCTACCCCAAATTATGGCCAGAACCCATTCAACCAAGTGACTCAAGTTACTATTCATGCACTGTAGATATGGTAAATTTCTGCAGAATGCATATCCGGACAGCTTGGGTTTTTGAGCCATATCTGGAGCTACAAAACTCCAAATGGAGTGATTCAAAAAAGGAAATTCAACTAGACAAAATAAGAAACAACTTTCATGTTTTACATTTCTTCAAATTCCAACAGTAACAGTGTCCAATGGAACAGTGAAGTTGACTCACCAAAACTGAAAAATCTGCTCCTTTGATTTAATGCTTGGAAATGGTATTAACACTTAATGCCAACAAGTTTTAAACACAAAATGTGGTATGTTGTGAGTGCCAAAGTCAATGTACACATTTTTATTCTAAAAGTCAACATTTTTGTTGACCAATGAGGTGAATAGTGACACCAAAACCAAAAAATTGGCAATTTTGCCAAAATGACCTAAGCTTTGAGAAAGTGACCAAAACTAACAAGTTTTGAATACAAAATGTGGTATGTTGGGAGTATTAAAACCAATGTACCTATTGTTTATGCAAAAGTCAACATTTTAGTTGACTAATGAAATGAATAGTGACATGAAAACTTGAAATTCAAAAATTGTGAAACTTAAAAATGCAAAATGCCCTAGTAGGCCTAATGTGATTGGTTTGGATAGTTTGGCATGCCAATAGGGTATTGTTTTAGCAGTACTGCGAAAGGAAAGGCTTTATGCCTGTATTCATGGCTTTATGCCCGTATTCATGGCTTTTATGCCCGTATTCATGGCTTTTATGCCGATTATGTGATATCATGGCTTTTTAGCCATACTGACTGCATACGTGGTTGACGTTCTGCGTCCCATGGTATGACGGCCCGAGGCACCGAGGTGTCCAGTGCCAACGACCCGTTATCCAGTCCAGTCGTCCAGTATAGGTTACTTGGGCATGGAAAAGTATAACTGTAATTGAACTGATTGTTAAAGAAAATACGAAAATTAAATATCAGGAATGATTACTATAGAATACAAAGAAACTCAAGATCATGAAGAAAATAATTAACAAAATGCATGAAGAAGTTAATATCATAAAACGTAATTAGCCCTCGACTAAACATTAAGTTGGTAATTATTCAGTTCTTATGAACACAATGGCTAAGGAAATTATTATCTTTATTTGCATATTATATTTTCTTGTATTATTGGCACCACTAAGCTTTATGCTTAGCGCGTCGCTTTTGCAACGCTGTAGGTATCAAGATTTGGACAGAGGGCCCGTAGACCACAGATTCGTAAGGACAGTTCTGATTCGCATAGTGTCCGTGTCACCTCACCGTCTACAGTGCATTGGTAGGACACTAGGTCCCATTTTGTATTTTGAGATTTTTGTAAATTTGGTAATTGAACTCTTATTTTATCATATGTATTTGAACAAATGTAATATAATTTTGTATTAATGTAAGTACTTGTAAATTGTGATTATAAATCACATGTGAGAATTTATTTATGATTTGAGTCTAATGATGATGTGAAATGAATGAATGACAAATAGAGAAATTGTTAAGAAAATTGTGTTTGTGAAAGGAAAAGTGAATGTGTATCTGTAATTTATATATGATTATCACATGTGATGAATGATTGAGAAATGAATGGTTGAAAAATATTGAGATTTTGATAAATGGAATTGAGATGATTGAATATGAATATAGAAAGTGTTTTTCACAGGTTCCGAAGAATGGTTTTCTCCATTTTTAGCCGGTATTCTGTCGGATTTTCTATAAAATTTTCAGAACCTCAAATAAATAAAAATTTCGATAAATGGCTTAAAATGAATTATATTTCACAAGTTATATTCAAAACTATGATAAAAATGAATTAAGATAAAATAGAGTGCTCGGCACACTGAGTGGCATAACTTGCTCGGCTACACTGTAGTCGGGTAAGGGGTATCACATTTAGTGGTATCAGAGCGCGGTTTAGGCATTTCTGGACCTAGATGGACTGTATATCATGCATTGCATTCATAAGAGTCGAGGTGACACTATTGCAGATCTGTATTTCCTGTTTATTTTAGGTTAGGGTATGGAATAAGAGAGTGAAGAGACAATGAGATAGCGAATGGAGATGAGAAGGAGACTGTATTTAAGATGAAAAAGGATGAGTACATAACTGTTTGAGGATAGGATTGAGACTAGGAGCAAGTGAAGTATGATAACACGAAAAGGTGAAGAAAGAAGGAGGTAATAGCTCCTCGACTACTTACACCGGATAAATTTCGAGGACGAAATTTAAATTAGAGGGGAAGAGTTGTAACACCCTCCCGGTAGCAACTCCGTACATTCTCTTTATTCGGTGACGTGTCGGTCGGGCCTAGAACGTCAGAAAAATATTTAAATCAAAGTGAGGGACCATAATTAACTCAAATATTAATAAGAAAAATTTAGAAAAAATTTTAGAAATAAAATACAACCAAGTCAAATGAGCCGGTGCCCAAGCGATGGGTAACCAGAGGTAAGTTGCGGTTCTCGCAACGAGGAGCCCTAGACCCGGGAAAAAAAATTCATAAAATAATTTTTGGGACTCCAGAGAAGGGTTATTGAGGTTCCTATGGCATTAGAATACCAATAAAATATTTAGAAAAATTTTTCAATCGGTACAGCCAATTTTGACCCGTTAAGCCAAACGGAGGGCATTTTGGTCATTTCGCCTTCAGAAGTGATTTTTGGCCGACTTGTCCAGTTGAGTAAATAATTATTATGATCTAAAATATGAATAAATATTGCTAAAAATTGAATTGAAAATGAGTAGTGATGAAAAGAAAAGAAAAATGAAATAAAAAGCAAACAACTTGGAATGACCTGAAATTTTGCCCCGCGTGCAATAAGACATAGAGCTACAATTTTGCTTCTTTGACTAGAAGCTAAAAACCAAGGGAAATAAGACTTTAAGCTAGACCAATCTAGCACACAAAAATTGAGAATTTGACATTTTGCATACAGTGATGCTTGAAGCATTGTGGCAATGAATGCCAACTTGTAAAAATGGTAAATTACACTATATTGACAGCATATTGAGATATAAATTGTGACATATTGATGCTAGAAACAACTTATCCATATTACCTAAAAAGGTCAACATATGCATTGACTTGTGAATTATATAATAGTTAGTAAACTCCAAAGATTGAAGAATTAAATAATTAATTTATAATGTGCCCTAGTTTGCCTAGTTGACTAGTATGGATAGGTTGGCATGCCAATAGGATTCTAACAGCTGTTCTGTAAATGGCTTCATGCCATACTATGTTTTTACGGCTTATTATGCCGCACTGTGACTTTAATAGCCTACGGCTATGCATATTGTGTGTTTATTCTTGGCTTATCGCCAAATTGACTATATGGCTTCTTAGCCACACTGTTTGCACACCGGGAGACACTTTGTGTCCGATGGTGTGATGGCCCGAGGTACTAGGTACCCGGTGCGATATCCGCTTATCCATGCGTCGTGATATAGGCTACACGCATAATTCAAATCATTAAATTCAAATACCTAAATCCGATCTCGACATACAGTACCACCAAAAATTCGTAAACACTTTATTTACTTTATTTTAGTGTATATTTCTTTATATTTGGCATCACTAAGCAAAATTGCTTAGCGCGTTGCTTTTGTAACGCGTAGGTATTGGAGACACAGCTGGGGAGCCCAGCAGGCCTATGACCGGGTGAGACATCAGATCTGCACAGGAGTCCAGAGTCCAGAGTCATCTGCACTGCATTGCATACATGGTAGGACTTAGGATATCTTGTATTTTGTACTTTTGTTGTATATTTGAAATTCAGCCCTGTATTTTGTAATGTTATGAAAGCTCTAAACTTTGTAATATTTTGTACATATTAAATGACATGGAGATTTTCTATATATATTTAAATTATTATGGACTGTATTATGGAACTGTTTAATGACTATAAAAGTCTATTGACTTTACTGAGAAATAGAGACTGTGAAATATTTGAGATTTTGATATCATCATATTAAACTGTTTTCAACAGGTTTGGAAGGACAATTTGTCCTAAATATAAACGGCACCTTGCCAAATTTTTATTACCAATCTTGAAACACTGATTTTATCAAAGTATGACAATAGTATCAGCATTATATGAATATTACATAAAAGACTTCTTAAAATCAAATTGAGTTCAAGAAATGAAATAATCACAGACTAGGTGTTCCGGCACGCCGTGTAGCACGCCTTGCTCGGCTATACTGTAGACGGGTGAGGGGTGTTACATTTAGTGGTATCAGAGCACGGTTTAGGCATTTCTGGACCTAGATAGATTGCACATCATGCATTGCATTGTAAGTGTTAAGATGACGCTAATGCAGATCTTTTGATTTGTTTTGTTATTTTGATCAGAATATGGACTCCACATCGCAGAGAGCGGTCGATGAGGAAGTGGAAAGTCATGCTCCATCTATGACTGAACTAGGAGACAGGAGGGAACCTGCTCCACCAGTACCAAATGCACCAGCCACATTTCAGCAAATGGCTGAGTTCTTTAGATAGATGGCAGGAGTTATGCCACCACCACCACCTCCACATCAAAAATCTCATATGGAGAGACTCAGGAAGTTTGGAGCAGTGGATTTTCTGGGCAAAAGGGAAGATAATTCACACAATGAAAACTGGTTGGACAGAACTGGAAGAGTCTTGAAACAACTTCATTGTACTCCAGAGCAGAATTTGGAAGCTGCTGTATCACTACTGCAGGATGATGCATACCAGTGGTGGGATACAGTAACTAGTGAGGTGCCACCAGAACAGATAACTTGGGATTTCTTTCTCATTGAGTTCAGAAAGAAGTATGTGGGCAGTGTATACTTGGAAGAGAAGAGAAGGGAGTTTATTACCCTATGCCAGAGACAGCTGACAGTGGCTGAATATGAAAGAGAATTTGTCAGACTGAGCCGCTATGGGCGGGAAATAGTCCCTAATGAGGCAGAGAGATGCAAGAGATTTGAGGAAGGACTCAATGATAACATTAAAGTAATGATTACAGCCTTGGGGATTATAGAGTTTGCCAAGTTAGTGGAAGCTGCACTGAAGGTTGAAAAAGTTAGAATGAATGAGCAGAACAGAAGGGACAGACAGCAGAAAAGAGGTCAGGGTCAGACCGGTACATCTTCTGCCCCTAGTAAGAAATTCAGAGGTTCGCCTACTCAGAGTTTTAGTAGAGCACCAAGTTAGGGTCAGTCACAGAGGCCCAAATCTCAGTTTGCACCAAGGAGAGGCCAGTCCACCCCTTCAATGGCTAGCTCTCCAGGAACAGGGTACAGGGGACCAGCCCCAACAGTATCTGTTGCTTGCCCACATTGCCAAAAATGGCATAAGGGTGAATGTTGGAGGATGATAGGTGCTTGTTTACGGTGTGGATCTACAGACCACCTAGTCCGAGATTGTCCTCGCAGAACTGCTACATCCACTTCGGTATCAACTGATAGGCTGCTCCACTCCAAGGGGTAGAAGGCGGGTAAGTGAGGCGGCCGGTACTTTACGTAAACCTGTGTCGAGTGCATGGAGAGAAGCGAAAAACCAGCCAAAGCCTATGCTATAAGGGCACGGGAGGAACAGGATGCTCCGGATGTTATCAAGTGCGTTCCTCCTTTATAATACTTGTGCATGCATTAGTGGATCTGGATCTACTCATTCATATATTTGTATCAAGCTGCCCATAGAAAAGGGAATACCAGTGGAGGAAAGTGACCAAGACATCCTGGTCACAAATCCACTAGGCCACAGTGTGGTAGTAAACAAGGTGTATAAGGGCTGTCCATTGAAGATTCAAGGGAAAGAGTTCTTAGCAGACTTAATCGAACTACCTTTCCATGAGTTTGATGTGATTTTGGGAATGGACTGGTTATCCCATCATCAGGCAATAGTAGATTGTAAATTGAAGAGAATCTCTCTGAAAACTGCTGAGAACGAAGAAATAATAGTTGTGGGTGAAAGGACAGATTTCTTGTCCAACGTCATCTCAGCTACAGTTGCAAGGAGATGGCTAAGAAAAGGGTGTGAAGCCTATCTGGCACACGTGGTTGACACTAGGCAGGGTAAACTTGACTTGTCTGACATACCCACAGTAAGGGATTTCTCTGAGGTATTTCTTGAGGAATTGCCTAGTTTACCACCAGAAAGGGAAGTTGAATTTGCTATTGAGATTATGCAGGGTACAACTCCCATTTCAATTGCACCGTATAGGATGGCACCTGCTGAATTGAAAGAGTTAAAAATCCAGCTACAAGAATTACTAGACAAGGGGTTCATATGCCCTAGTGTGTCACCGTGGGGGGCTCAGGTACTATTTGTAAAGAAGAAAGATGGGACACTGAGGTTATGTGTTGACTACCGGCAGTTAAACAAAGTAACAGTGAAGAACAAGTATCCATTGCCTAGAATTGACGATTTGTTTGATTAGTTGAAGGGAGCCGGTGTGTTTTCTAAGATTGATCTCATATCAGGGTATCATCAGCTAAGGGTTAAGGATGCAGATGTGCCTAAGACTGTATTTAGAACCCGGTATGGGCATTATGAATTCCTGGTGATGCCATTTGGTTTAACAAATGCTCCAGCAGCATTCATGGACCTTATGAACCGTATCTTCCATCCATACTTAGATTGGTTCGTAGTGGTCTTCATTGATGACGTCCTGGTGTATTCCAAGGATAAAGAGAACATGATGAGCATTTGAGAATTGTTCTGCAGACTTTAAAAGAGAAGAAATTGTATGCTAAATTGTCTAAGTGTGAGTCCTGGTTGAATGAGATTGCATTCCTTGGACATGTAGTATCAACTGAAGGGATTAGAGTGGATCCCAAGAAGATTGAAGCAGTGATGGAATGGAAGCCTCCCAGAAATACAACTGAGATCAGAAGTTTCTTGGGGTTAGCTGGATATTATAGAAGATTTGTAAAGGGATTTTCCCTGATAGCTGCTCCAATGACCAAATTACTACACAAGAATATGAAATTTGACTGGAATGACAAATGTCAAGCCAGTTTGAGAGGCTGAAGGCTATGTTGACAGAGACACCAGTGTTAACACAGCCAATGTCTGGAAAAGACTTTGTAGTCTACAGTGATGCCTCACACAATGGGTTAGGGTGTGTACTCATGCAAGAAGGGAAAGTGGTCGCATATGCTTCCAGGCAGTTAAGGCCACATGAAAAGAATTACCCTACTCATGATTTAGAATTAGCAGCAATTATCTTCGCATTGAAGATATGGAGGCATTACTTGTATGGAGAAAAATGCTACATAGACACAGACCATAAGAGTCTGAAGTATCTGCCAACCCAGAAGGAACTTAATTTGAGACAAAGGTGATGGATTGAATTCCTGAAAGATTATGATTGTGTGATTGACTACCACCCTGGGAAGGCAAATGTAGTCGCTGATGCTTTAAGCAGAAAATCTATTGTAGCATTAAGATCTCTGAATGCCCAACTATCCTTAACTCATGTTGGAGTTGTTTTGGCTGAGTTGCAAGTGAAGCCGAATCTACAATGAATCTGAGGATGGGCAGAAGACAGATGAGAAATTAATGGCTGTTATGGGCAAAATCACTGAGGGGAAGGAAACTGAATATGAAGTGAAAGACAATGGGTGCCTGTACTATAAAGATAGAGTATGTGTACCAGATGATAAAGAGTTGAATACCAATATTCTGAAAGAAGCACATAACAGTGTGTATGCTATGCACCCAGGAAGCACAAAAATGTACCATGACCTAAAACTCCAATACTGGTGGCCAAGTATGAAGAAGGACATAGTTGACCATGTAACTAGATGCTTGACCTGTCAACAAGTCAAAGTAGAACATCAAGTTCCATTAGGTTTGTTGCAGCCCATAAACATACCTGAATGGAAATGGGACCGAGTCACTATGGACTTTGTCAGTGGTCTACCTCTCACTCAGAAGAAGCATGATGCAGTATGGGTGATTGTGGATAGGTTAACCAAATCAGCACATTTTCTGCCAGAATCGACTACTCACTGGAAAAGCTAGCAGAATTGTACATCAGTGAGATAGTTAGACTACATGGAATTCCACTTTCCATTATATCTGATAGAGACCCGAGGTTTATATCTAGATTTTGGAAGAAATTACAAGAATCCTTGGGCACACAACTCCATTTTAGTACGGCTTTTCATCCTCAGACGGATGAACAGTCAGAAAGAATAATCCAGGTCCTCGAGGATATGCTGAGAAGTTGTGTTATTGAGTTTGAGGGAAGTTGGGACAGATACCTTCCACTGGCAGAATTTGCATACAACAATAGCTATCAAGCTAGCATACAGATGGCACCCTATGAAGCACTGTATGGGAGAAAATGCAGAACACCTGTATGTTGGACTGAATTGGGTGAAGATAAGCTAGTGGGGCCAGACCTGATAAAACAGACGGAGGAAAAGGTGAAACTGATAAAGGCCAATTTGAAAGTTGCCTCAGACCGACAGAAATCTTATGCTGACTTGAGGAGAAAAGACATAGAGTATGAAGTTGGCGAGAAGGTATTTCTCAAAGTATCACCGTGGAAGAAAGTGTTGAGATTCGGGAAAAAGGGAAAATTAAGCCCTAGGTTTATTGGCCCATATGAAGTTATTGAACGTGTGGGACTAGTAACCTACCGATTAGCCTTACCACCTGAGCTGGACAAGATACATAATGTGTTCCATGTCTCGATGCTCAGAAGATACAGATCAGATCCTTCGCATGTCATCTCAGCAGAAGAAATTGTAGTACAACCTGACCTGACATATGAAGAAGAACCAATTAAAATCTTGGCACGAGAGGTAAAAGAGCTCAGAAACAAGACAATTTCACTAGTGAAAATCCTATGGAGACACCACAACATGGAGGAGGCAACCTAGGAGAGCGAGGAGACAATGAGGCAACAGTTCCCTCAGCTCTTCACATCAGGTAAATTTCGAGGACGAAATTTTTATTTAGAGGGGAAGAGTTGTAACATCCCCATTGCATGTGTTCTGTACATTCTGTTGCTCCTGTGGTCAAATAACAGTCCAGGCAAGTCAGGATGTCTGGAACTACACTTCGGTGATAGTGAACAGACATATAATGATGAAATAAATAAAAAAAAATACAAGAAAAATCAAACAAAAATGAAAGAGAGAAAATGATGCTACGTTAAACGAGCCGGCACCACAGCGATGGGTAACCGCACCGAGAAGACCGTTGCCGACTCCAGGACCGCGGGGAACCCTCTGAATCTAATTTTGAGACATAAATAAAGGTTTATTGAAATGTAATTGACACTACAAATATTAAAGAAAAATTAGTAATTAGTACAAAGAAAAAAAAATTGAGAAACAGATAAAAATCGGTGTTATCGAAAAATCGGGAATGTAACCCGAAGTGGGGTATTTTGGTCATTTGACACATAGTGTTGCCTTTTGACCTCAATGTCCATTAAAAATAAATGATATTACACTTTAGAAATGTCATGAAAAATTAAATTGTGATACATTATGTAAATTGAGAAAGAAAGGAGGTAAATGTATAAATAAAGGAAACTTAGTATAATTAAACATTAAACCATTTATTAGTGCTCCACTAACTATATTACAAAGTACATAAAATAAACATTAGTGGGCAGAAATGGGTCATCTTCAACCTTGAGAGAAAGCTTGCCGAATTGCTCCTCCCAAAAACCTCCATGGCCGCCCATGCATGAAGCTTTCTCTCTCCATCATCAAGCCCTCATTTTCACTTGGTTCCTTCATAAAAGCTTGCCTATTCACCTTGGGGGAGATATTGGCAACAAGAAAAACAAGATTTGGTGAAGTTTTGATAAGCTTCAAAAGTTGTAAGTGTCCAAATCTCTCCCTTGCTTTAGTAAACCTTGTGTTTAGGTTGAAATGAGTATTTTGGTGAAGAGAAATGAAAGAAATAGTGAGAAATGGACTTGTCCATTTTTGGGCAGCCATGAACCTTTGTTAAGCTTGAGTTATTTTTACTTCTAATGAATGGAAATGAAGGTTGATTAATTTAAATGAAAGTTGTAGTAAGTTTGTGCATAAGTATGTGCATGTAGTGTTTAGATTAAAGGTGTGAAATGGAACCTTGATGCCTTGAGCAAACTGCCATATTTGGCAGCCCCTAATAGCATGAATTTGTGTGTGAACATGTGGTTATTAATGATATATGTTAATGTTAAATTGTGGGCAGCAAGTGTAAGTGATATTGAAGTATGAATATGTTGAAGTATATGTGTAATATTAACATTGAAGTATGTTGAATTTTGGTGGAAGTGAATGTTGAACTTAATGATGGATTGTGTGCATTAAGCACTTGAACATTCTGCCCAGAATTGTTGCTGAAATTGTGTACAATATATGTATAGAAGTGTTGTTGATTGAATATTGTAGTAATGAGGAGGAGAAGGAACATTAAATTGGGAGTGTATGAGCTTTGTGCAGGTTGTGTATTGAAGGCAGCACCTAAATTAGGCCATAAGTACCAAACTGTAAACCCAATTGGTATGAGGCTAATTGGGGGTGAAACTAGACACCAAATAGGCCAACTTTTATGTAGAAATGTTGCCAAAATTCTGCCTAGAAACTGACCTTAAAAAGTGACCAAATCCGGATTAGTGCATTTAAGGCCTGAAAACTGACCATTTGGGCAGCAGTTAGTGTTTAGGCCATAACTCACTCAAAACAGTCCAATTGACCTGAAATTTTGTCCATGAATAGTTAAGACCTATAACTACAAGTCTTATGAAGACACCAAAGCCCAGAAATGACCAGAACCAAGTCAAATGGCTTGCACAAGTTCGGGCACAAAAACTGCCGAACCAAAAGTGACCTAAAAATTGACCAAATTGTGCACTAAAAGTGCAATCTGTCCAGCTTTAGCAAATTGACCATATCTTGGTCTACACAACTCGGAATGACCTGAAATTTTGCCCGCGTGCAATAAGACATAGAGCTACAATTTTGCTTCTTTGACCAAAAGCTAAAAACCAAGGGAAATAGGACTTTAAGCTAGACCAATCTAGCACACAAAAATTGAGAATTTGACATTTTGCATACAGTGATGCTTAAAGCATTGTGGCAATGAATGCCAACTTGTAAAAATGGTAAATTACACTATATTGACAGCATATTGAGATATAAATTGTGACATATTGATGCTAGAAACAACTTATCCATATTACCTAAAAAGGTCAACATATGCATTGACTTGTGAATTATATAACAGTTAGTAAACTCCAAAGATTGAAGAATTAAATAATTAATTTATAATGTGCCCTAGTTTGCCTAGTTGACTAGTATGGATAGGTTGGCATGCCAATAGGATTCTAACAGCTGTTTTGTAAATGGCTTCATGCCATACTATGTTTTTACGGCTTATTATGCAGATCAGGATTTTAATAGCCTACGGCTATACATATTGTGTATTTATTCTTGGCTTATCGCCAGATTGACTATATGGCTTCTTAGCCACACTGTTTGCACACCGGGAGACACTTTGTGACCGATGGTGTGATGACCCGAGGTGCTAGGTACCCAATGCCAGTATATCCGTTTATCCACCGTCAAGATATAGGCTACACGGCGAATTCAAGTACTATTAAATTCAAATACCTAAATCCAACATCGACATACAAAGACCACCAAAAATTTGTAAACACTTTATTTACTTTATTTTAGTGTATATTTCTTTATATTTGGCATCACTAAGCAAAATTGCTTAGCGAGTTGCTTTTGTAACGCGTAGGTATTGGAGACATAGCTGGGGAGCCCAGCAGGCCTACGACCGGGTGAGACATCAGATCTGCACAAGAGTCCAGAGTCATCTGCACTGCATTGCATACATGCTAGGACTTAGGATATCTTGTATTTTATACTTTTGTTGTATATTTGAAATTCAGCCCTGTATTTTGTAATGTTACGAAAGCTCTAAACTTTGTAATATTTTGTACATATTAAATGACATGGAGATTTTCTATATATATTTAAATTATTATGGACTGTATTATGGAACTGTTTAATGACTGTAAAAGTCTATTGACTTTACTGAGAAATAGAGACTATGAAATATTTGAGATTTTGATATCATCATATTAAACTGTTTTCAACAGGTTTGGAAGGACAGTTTGTCCTAAATATAGACGGCACCTTGCCAAATTTTTATTACCAATCTTGAAACACTGATTTTATCAAAGTATGACAATAGTATCAGCATGATATGAGTATTACATAAAAGACTTCTTAAAATCAAATTGAGTTTAAGAAATGAAATAATCGCAGACTAGGTGTTCCGGCACGCCGTGTAGCACGCCTTGCTCGGCTATACTGTAGACGGGTGAGGGGTGTTACAATAACCCCCTCTATTATCCCTGAAAACTGCTACAGTTGAGACTTTCCCTCTTTTATCATCTACAGTTGCATCAAAGTTCGCTTTAAGGATGTTCAGCAAAGGAGGAGGCCAAACTACTACATGATTTAAGTGGCTAACAACCTAAGAGACCCCCTTGTTTGGGCTTCATTAAATGCTTAATGATGAGCAATAATTGCACTAATAACTAAAGACTCATGCTACTTTTGGCCATTAAACAACAAAAAATTCCTGCATTTTTAAATGCTCCAACACATGAAAACTACTAGCTGAATGAACTCTTTATTCGAGGGATGGTTAGCCAGACGGAGTGAAAAGGGCTTCCCAGCAATCTAAGGTGGATATACCAAAAGTGAGCAAAGATGAATGCAGCCCAAAAAGGGAGTTGAACCAAATTATTGTTACCTTAGGACATTTAAACAAAAGGTGTTTAATAGTTTCCCTTGATCCATATATTAAACAATCAGGCGAAACAGATGGAATCCTTTTATGAACCTCTGTATTAGAAGGAAACTTCTCTTTGAGCATAAGCCAAAGGAACATTGAGAGCTTAAAACAAGGCAATTTTCCAAATCTGTTTCCAAACAACTTCCAATCTTAATTAAGAAGAGGGACCTAGACCTATTGAGTTGTTATACCAAAGGGAATTATGAATTTGTTTGGCATGTAATATCCAGATTTGACAGAGTAAGAATTTAACTTGCCAAAGTGCCAAATCGATCGAGCCTAAAGAGAGCAATAAGAATAGAGAGAATATGCTTAACATCTTTTTCCAAAAAAATTCTATGAAGCACATTTAAATTTTAAGTGTTGGAAATTGGGTCAAGGAATTGAAAAGCCTAAATAATCTTAGGATTATGATTCGGTTTAACCAAAGGACTAGTTGGAAAACTCTTAGGGATCCATTTTTCCTCTTTACATAGGATAGAGTGACCATTAGCCATGTGCCATATGAGTCCTTTTTCAAGAACTTTCCTACCCCACAAGATAGTCCTTTAGCCCCATGAAGTTTTGCTACCCTCCTGGGCTTGCATAAAAGAAGAGAAAGGGAAATATTTACGCTTTAACAACCTAGCTAGAAGGGTGTCCTACTTGGATAAAATGTGCCACCCCTGTCTTACTAGAAGGGCCATGTTAAAGCTCTCTAAATTTTTAATCCCAACCCTCTTTTAGCTTTCAGCTCACAGAGGGAGTCCTAAGAAGCCCAATGAATTTTCCTTTCATCCTATTTTTATTCCCACCAAAAGTTAGAAATAACCAAACTTATCGACTTACATAGGCTAAAAGGCAGCTTGAAACAAGATATGGCATATACTAGAATAGCAGTTGCACTAGCCTTAACAAGGATCTCATGTCCCTATTTAAAAGTAAGTGTTCCTTCTATCCCATTGTCTTGTTAAAGATCTGATCCTTGATAGCTAAAAAAATTGGTCCTCTGTATCTTGGAATATCCGCTAGAATACTAAGAAATTTATTTGACTGAGCCATTTTATGAATGTGAAGATGAAAAACAATCCAACTTCTAAGATCTAGAGGAGTATTAGAGCTAAAAATGAGACTAGATTTGTGTAAGTTGATTGATTGGCCACTAGCTGTTGAGTATGCATTAAGAATTTGATCAATCTTCCTTGCCTTAGTCATGGATGCCTTGGAAAAAAGTATGGAATCATAAGTGAAAAGCAAGTAAGAAATTAAAGGTCCATATCTAAAAATGGATAAACCCTATAAGGAAGACATAATGATGTTATGAGAGAGTCCTTCAACACAAAAAAAAATAATAATAATAATAAATAGGGGCAGAGAGGATCCCTTTGGCAAAGACCCCATGATGGCTTGATAAAACCTGATCTGTGACCATTAATTTGAAGTGAATACGAGGCCATACTAACACATTCCATAATCCACTGAATCCACTTCCCATAAAACCCGAAGCAATGGAGCATGTGTCTTAGAAAGGGCCACTTTACACATTCATAGACCTTGCTCACATCTAATTTCAGTACCATCCCATAATTTCTATTGCTTCTTTTATGTTTGAGGCAGTGCATTAACTCAAGATTAATCAAGATGTTGTTGGAAATCAGTTAATCTTTCATAAACACACTTTTTCCAGGACCGATGATTAGGTTCATGATGGGCTACAATCTAAATTTTAAGACTTTCAATATTATTTTATAAATCACAATGTACAAACCAATAGGTTTGAGATCCCTCATGGTTTAGACATCTTTGATTTTCGAGATCCAGGTTTTAATAGTGTGATTTATCCCTCCAGGCATAGTCCCATCTACAAAGAAATGTTGGATAGCTGCACAAACATCAAAACTAATAGTATCCCAATATTTCTAAAAAAATGAACTAGTGAGACCATTATTTCTTGGGGATTTGGATGGGTTTATTACACAGGTGTTTCTCCTAATTTCTTCAATAGATACTAGCTTGATTATTTGGGTATTCATCTCTTCTGACACTTTTCTTTGAAAATTTCGAGTGACATTCATGAATTCAGATGGCCTTTATTGATGTATAAATGAGATGGAAGTAGGTTATCGCAATGGATTTAATATCATGCACAGGAGTCTTTTATTCCCTTTAGTTATTTTGAAGTCTTACAATGGTATTCCTCTTCCTTTTTTAAGCATATTTGACATGCAAGTAAGTTGTGCTATGGTTGCCCAAGTGAAGCCATAATTTTCTAACCTTTTATGCCCAATTCTTCTCTTCATTTTTAATCTCCATCTCCAAATCCTTTTTGACACCTCTTTCCTTTTTTACATCCAAACTCATTTGTTTCTCTTGGTTGCTTTCAATTGATCTTGTAATTCCATGATATGTCTTAGAATTAAGAAATTATTCTTGCTAACAGTCCATAAGAGCATGCCTATAAGACTTTATATTTGAAAAAAAAAATAAGTGTGAACCTAGTTGCTTAATTCCTAAACCTTAGAGATAACCTGTACCACAACTAGATTCTGGAGCCAATGGTTATTAAATCTAAAAATTTTCATGGCTTTTTGGATTGTGGGATCTAGTTGAAGAAAAATTGGGTAGTGATTCGAGCCCATGTCTTAAAGGTGCTGAACTACTGCGTTGGGGTGTGAAAAAGCCACTGAGAAGAAACGAGGCATCTGTCCAAGCACTTTTGTATATTAGCAATCCCATTTTTATAGTTGTTAGAAGTATAAATGGGGCCTTTGAACCCCAAATCTATGAGATGCAAATAATTTACAAAGTGCCAAAATAGGTGAGTTTTCGGTTCCACATGGCTTAAACCTCCTCTTTTTTCCTTAATCTTCAAAAAGGAGTTGAAGTCACCCACTATCAGTAAATTTGACAATTGATTATAATAGTTAATAAGAAACTCAAATTTATCACTCATAGCATCCATAACAGAACTAACATAAACCAGAATCAAATTCCAATTCATTCCACTTATAAGATCCACAATAGTAGAATGGATAAAGAATCTACACATTTTAACAATGGAGACATTACAATCAGATTGCCAAACAAGAGCAAGCCCTTTAACTAAGCCTTAGGGATTAACCATCATCGTATCAAAAGGACCACATCTACTGATAATTCTTTTAATAAAACTACTCGTATTTTTTAGTCTACATTAGGAAAACAAAATGAGGAGAATGGGTGTTGCATAGCCCTTTGAGGGTATGGACTATCAGGGGGTTCCCTACACGTATATAGTTTCAAGACAGAAGGTTCATTGATTAAAGTAAGGCCATTTTGGCTAGCCTCCTCCACCTTATTTGTGTTTGGTTCCATAGAGCAAAATTCCTTACAGATAATGTCTTCATCTTCCTTTGTTCAGACTCTTTTTCCTTTCCCAGTGTTAGTAACTATCTCTTATCAGTCACTTCAGTTCCTAGTTCTTGATTAATTTCCCAAATGATTACTCTTTGTTATTCCTTACCTTTAGAGCGTGCTGGTCATTTCCAACTATGGTAAGGAGGAGCTATTTGATCTCTAAAATCATGGCTAGTAAAAGCCTTTAAAACCTCATGTTTGCTACTAGGAGGGAACAAATTCGCAATAATATGGACCAACTGGTCCCATGATAACATTCTTTTAAGGCCTATTTCTCTATCTGGAATGGCAAGAGTAGTATAGAGGCTTGTAAAATGTTCTTTTTTATTCTGCTAGTTGCCATGGGCTTTAACAAGTTGGTCATTTTCATTTTGGGTAGGTAGGCTTTATTGGTGTTTACAAAGATCAGTTTATTATTGGGAAATTTTGGGCTGAGGTAGAGATGGGTTCAAATTAATGGATGGGCCCATGAAAAGGAGTTTCTCTAAGTTAGATAAAGTACCATGTGGAAAGGTTGAGGTGTGAGAGGAAATAGTGATGGATGTAGGTTTGTGTAAAAAGCTTAAAACTATTGCTTGGAAGTGCTGCATCAACTAAGGGTGGTTTTTAAAAAAGGTTTCTAGAGATATATGTTTAATGCCTATGGAGTCAAGGTACTTTTAGAAGTAATAAGGGGTTTGGCTATCCGCAAACACTTTTGGCTGACCGACACTAGGAGGCATGAGTGTGGGGTCATGACTTGAGGTTTCCAAAAAATGGAAAGCCACTAAAAACTATTATTCATCTGGTTTAAGCTAACTCTTTTAAGCAATAACTGGTAAGGCAACTTGAGATTAGGAATTAAAGGTGGTTTTTTTTTTTTTTTTGGGGGGGGGGGGGAGGGATTAAAAAGGTTGATGTGAAGATGGGCTATGGAGTTAATGGGTTAAACAAAAGTTTAACAGAAAAGGAGGAAGGGTTTATGTGGCCGATTAAGTGTTTTAATGATTGGGTATTAAAAATTTCCTTCTTAGATGAGAGAGGGGGAGAAGAGGGCTGGGGAAGGATGTGATGAGTATTTTCTAAGGAAGATTGTAACATGGAAGTGTTTTATATTGAAAAGTTAAGTAACAAATTGGTACTTGAAGAAGTGGCCGAGGAGATGGGTGAATTGTTATTTCTACTAGGTGTCGATACTTTCAACTAGGGACCATAACCACATTTCAAAGGTAAGGAAGAATTAATATGCTTAAGTGGCAATGGACTATTATGCTTCAAATGACTCAGTAATGAGAGGTTTGTCAATCCTTACCACCTTTCTGATTTGCAGGAGGTGTGGTTGCCAATGAGACCTCTTTGAGTGAAATTGTGTTTCCACATGGCTGCTAATGAAATCGCCAATAGTTTTTGCATTATGAATTATTAGCTTTTTTAGTAAGAGTTCGAAAACTTATACCTAGGTCAAAGAGACGTTAAATGTAAGTTCTACAAAACCTAAGTCTAGTGGCCATTCCCTAATTGAGATATGTTGATTTTGTATGTTCCATGATCTATTTTCCAGCACATAGGTAGAGTCAACCTCATGATAGAATGAAAAGAGGAAAACATTATCTCCTTTGTTGGTAACTTGGAAATCCTTCCTTGTGTGCCACGATATAAAGAACACTACTTTAACTACGACTAAACTAGAGGTCTTAGTTAAGATGATCTTCCCCACTAGCAGCTTTTGTTGTAGAAGGAATCCCTTTTTCTCATCGGATTCCAAATCAAGAATGGAATCCATACAATTTAAATTTTTTGCTTTGTCGATGAGGTCTGAGACTAAAGTATTAAGTTCTGACATTATACTGCTGTAGAGTTGAGACAAGTATGCAAAGTAGCATGGAATGGTAAAGATTAAATGTGGCTTTGATGAAGGAGAGTAGAAGGTTTGAATGGTGAAGTAATATGTGAGGCAAGTTGTGACACCCCTTACCCGACTACAGTGTAGCCGAGCAAGTTATGCCACTCAGTGTGCCGAGCACTCTATTTTTATCTTAATTAATTTTTTTATCATAATTTTAAATATAACTTGTGAAATATAATTCATTTTAAGCCATTTATCGAAATTATTATTTCTTTGAGGTTCTGGAAATTTTAAAGAAAATCCGGCAGAATACCGGCTAAAAATGGAGAAAACAGTTCTTCGGAACCCGTGAAAAACACTTCTTATATTCATTTTCCATCATCTCAACTCCATTTATCAAATTCTCAACAATGTTCAATCTCAGTTCTCATTCATCCATCTCATATGATACCATGCATATATCATAGATAAACATTCACTTTTCCATTTACAACCACACTTTTCATTAATTACATGAATATCAAAATACATTACATAAGTTTCAAATACATATGAGAAAATAAAATCAATTACAAAATACCAAAATGACATCTAGCGTCCTACCAATGCATCAGACGGTGAGGTGACACGCACACTATGCGAGCGTGAGGCCTTACCGAATCACTGGTCTCGGCCCTCTCTGTCAAATCTTGATTACTACGCGTTGCAAAGCGGCGCTAAGCATAAAGCTTAGTGGTGCAAATAATAAAATAGAAAGAAATAATATGCAAATAAAAATCATAATTTCTTAGCCATTGTGTTCATAAGAACTGAATAATTACCAACTTAGTGTTTAGTCGAGGGCTAATCTTGTTTTATGATATTAACTTCTTCATGACTTTTAAGTTTCTTTGTATTCTATCGTAATCATTCCTGATATTTAGTTTTCGTATTTTCTTTAACAATCAGTTCAATTACAGTTATACTTTTCCATGCCCAAGTAACCTATCGAGCGATCGATCGATAACGGGTCGTTGGCACTGGACATCGCGGTGCCTCGGGCCGTCATACCATGGGACGCAGAACGTCAACCACGTATGCAGTCAGTATGGCTAAAAAGCCATGATATCACACAATCGGCATAAAAGCCATGAATACGGGCATAAAAGCCATGGATACGGGCATAAAGCCATGAATACAGGCATAAAGCCTTTCCTTTCGCAGTACTGCTAAAACAATACCCTATTGGCATGCCAAACTATCCAAACCAATCACATTAGGCCTACTAGGGCATTTTGCATTTTTAAGTTTCACAATTTTTGAATTTCAAGTTTTCATGTCACTATTCATTTCATTAGTCAACTAAAATGTTGACTTTTGCATAAACAATAGGTACATTGGTTTTAATACTCCCAACATACCACATTTTGTATTCAAAACTTGTTAGTTTTGGTCATTTTCTCAAAGTTTAGGTCATTTTGACAAAATTGCCAATTTTTTTGGTTTTGGTGTCACTATTCACCTCATTGGTCAACAAAAATGTTGACTTTTAGAATAAAAATGTGTACATTGACTTTGGCACTCCCAACATACCACATTCGGTGTTAAAAACTTGTTGGCATTAAGTGTTAATACCATTTCCAAGCATTAAACCAAAGGAGCAGATTTTTCAGTTTTGGTGAGTCAAATTCACTGTTCCATTGGACACTGTTACTGTTGGAATTTGAAGAAATTTAAAACATGAAAGTTGTTCCTTATTTTGTCTAGTTGAATTTCCTTTTTTGAATCACTCCATTTGGAGTTTTGTAGCTCTATATATGGCTCAAAAACCCAAGCTGTCCAGATATGCATTCTGCAGAAATTTACCATATCTACAGTGCATGAACAGTAACTTGAGTCACTTGGTTGAATGGGTTCTGGCCATAATTCGGGGTAGGTTCCTTCATGAAAGTTATTTTTCTATGTCTTAACTTGTTGCTGTAAAAATTTCAGGTCAATTGACCAAATCTACAGTGAGTTATGGCCAAATGAACAGTTACTATTCATTTGGTCAATTCTGCAGAGGCAGTTTCAGGGTATCCGGATTGGGGCCAAGTTTTGGTCCTCTTGCTTTGGTCTTTTGGGCATGGTTTCTTCAGCAAAAATGTGCCATTATAAGCCTAGTTTCATGTCCAATTGGCCAAACACCAATTGGACTAGCACAGCCCAAGTTATGGCAGTGCAAAGGGACTGAATTTTCAGTCCCTATGTCTGGGCAGTTTGCAACCTCACTTTGCAATCTCATTTTTCAGTCCATTTGTTGGTCAATCTACCTAAAATGGTCACTAATTGACCATTAAAATGTTCTCTAATCAATTCATAATCCAAGTCCACACTTTATTCCCAAAACCCTAGCTCAAATTCAAGATTTTGTACAAGTTACCCTAGTTGACTAACTAACTCATTTCCTTATGTTTATATACTTTATTCATGATTTCTAATTCATTCCAAGTCCATTCAAAAACACTCAATCCTATTTCTCCCTAGGGCAGCCGAAATTTATGGAGTACATATACATAAATTTCATCCACTTAATTTACAAATTCTTGCTAAATTCAAGTTCCTATGCATGAAATTAAAGAGTTTTTGATATATAGTGCACTAACCTCTTGTAGCTTAAATCCAAGCCAACCCAAACTTCAATTTCTTCTCCTCTTTTAGCTCCCAAAATATTAAGCAAGGTTCTAGGGTAAAATTTAGTGTTGGGAACTCAAGGAAATATGGTGGGAGTTTAGGGTTTCATGAGCTTGCCAAGCTCATCAATGGAGGGAGATGGGAAGAGTCACGTTTTGGGGAAGAAGAAGAAGAAGAAGAATGGCTGCTGTAATTTGTGTTATTTTGGTCTTCATTTATGTCTTTTAATAGTTTAGTCAAATGGTAGCTTATTTGTGTTTGGTCACTATTTGTAAATGACATCATCAAGATGTCATAATTGAGCTTTTTCTTCATTTTCTTTCCTTTCCTCCACTAATCATTTTCAATTTGATTTCTAGTAATGTTTATTCATATTTTATGTTATATTAATTATTTACTCAACTGGGCAAGTCGGCCAAAAATCACCTCGGAAGGCGAAATGACCAAAATGCCCTCCGTTTGGCTTAACGGGTCAAAATTGTCTGTACCGATTGAAAAATTTTTCTAGGTATTTTCTTGGCATTCTAATGCCATGGGAACCTCAATAACCCTTCTCTGGAGTCCCAAAAATTATTTTATAATTTTTCCCCCCGGTCTAGGGCTCCTCGTTGCGAACCGCAACTTACCTCTGTTACCCATCGCTTGGGCAGGCTCTTTTGACTTAATCAGATTTTATTTCTAAAATTTTTACTAAATTTTTCTCATTAATATTTGAGTTAATTATGGTCCTCACTTAAATTTACTTATTTTTCCTGACGTTCTAGTCTGTCCGACCGACACCGTCACCGAATAAGATCATGGAATTGCTACGGAGGATGTTACAACTCTTCCTCTTATAAAAATTTCTTCCTAGAAATTTACTGTGTGTAGGTATCTAAAACAATTCTTTTACCTTTCTATTGCTCCCTCTGTCTACTTCTTTTATATATATGGTACTATTTAGTTTTTTTTTTCGAATCTATCATTATACACTTAGGCATATCAGAAGGGAAGGATACTTTACCTCAAATTCACATTTGGGGCTTCTTGCTCCTCTCCGGCTTGGTGACATTTGAAAGTGGTGTTACTGTTGTACTTGGTCCTTCCACGGCCTGCATGCAGGTCCGTGGTAAATTCCTCTTAGGACAATCTTTCAGACGATGGTCTGTGGCCCCACATCTATAACAGGATCTAGTCAATCCCCTACATTCACCTTTATGCCACTTGTTACAATGGCCACATTTTCTTGCTAATCCTGGCGCACTCACTATTAGTGTTTCTGGTTGATCTCTCCTGGGTATAGGCTTGGGTCTAGATCTCCTACTTTGATCATATGTCTGACTTAACTGTTCTCTCGGCCTCTTATTACTAGGTGTCCAAATTTCCTCTTTTCTTTGATCACCACTCCTCTTCTGCTCCTCTTCATGAACACAGTAATATATTTCTTCTGAACTCTATCGTAAAGAATTCCCAAGTTATGTCGGCTGGTGGCACTACCTTGGTTACGACATCCCACCACCGATATGCAGCTTCTTGTAACAAAGAAACTGCACACTCCAAACTCTGTTCTGGTGTGCAATGGAGCTGCTGCAGGACTCTTTCAGTCCTTTCTAACCAATACTTAGCCGCTGCAGAATCGTCTTCCTTTCGACCATTGAAATCTACAGCTCCATACTTCCTAATTTTTCCAAGAGGTGATTTCTGCTGAGATAGTGGTGGAATAACCCCAGTCATCTGTCGAAAGAATCCAGTCATCTGCTCAAACAAGGCCTGTTGGGGTTGTACAGCACCTCTTGCCTTTGGTGGAGCAGGATCTCCCCGATTTCCAATATCACTCCCAGTCGGGATATGACTTACTACTTCTTCTTCCACTGCCCTCTGCGATGAAGGGTCCATATCCTATTTAACAAAGACAAACAGATCTGCGTTAGTGTCACCTCGACTCTTACAAATGCAATGCATGGTATGGACTCAATCTAGGCCCAGAAACGCCTAAACCGTGCTCTGATACCACTAAATGTGACACCCCTTACCCGACTACAGTGTAGCCGAGCAAGTTATGCCACTCAGTGTGCCGAGCACTCTATTTTTATCTTAATTAATTTTTTTATCATAATTTTGAATATAACTTGTGAAATATAATTCATTTTAAGCCATTTATCGAAATTATTATTTCTTTGAGGTTCCGAAAATTTTAAAGAAAATCCGGCAGAATACTGGCTAAAAATGGAGAAAACAGTTCTTCAGAACCCGTGAAAAACACTTCCTATATTCATTTTCCATCATCTCAACTCCACTTATCAAATTCTCAACAATGTTCAATCTCAGTTCTCATTCATCCATCTCATATGATACCATGCATATATCATAGATAAACATTCACTTTTCCATTTACAACCACACTTTTCATTAATTACATGAATATCAAAATACATTACATAAGTTTCAAATACATATGAGAAAATAAAATCAATTACAAAATACCAAAATGACATCTAGCGTCCTACCAATGCACTGCAGACAGTGAGGTGACACAGACACTATGCAGAACTGTGAGCTGCCTTACCGAATCTGTGGTCTACTGGCCCTCTGTCAAATCTTCAGTACCTACGCGTTGCAAAAGCGACGCGCTAAGCATAAAGCTTAGTGGTGCAAATAATAAAATAGAAAGAAATAATATGCAAATAAAAATCATAATTTCTTAGCCATTGTGTTCATAAGAACTGAATAATTACCAACTTAGTGTTTAGTCGAGGGCTAATCTTGTTTTATGATATTAACTTCTTCATGACTTTTAAGTTTCTTTATATTCTATCGTAATCATTCCTGATATTTAGTTTTCGTATTTTCTTTAACAATCAGTTCAATTACAGTTATACTTTTCCATGCCCAAGTAACCTATACTGAATGACTTTCGATAACGTCGTTGGCACTGGACACGCGGTGCCTCGGGCGTCATACCATGGGGCCTTGAGCGTCAACCACGTGATAAGTATGGCTAAAAAGCCATGATATCACACAATCAGCATAAAAGCCATGAATACGGGCATAAAAGCCATGGATACGGGCATAAAGCCATGAATACAGGCATAAAGCCTTTCCTTTCGCAGTACTGCTAAAACAATACCCTATTGGCATGCCAAACTATCCAAACCAATCACATTAGGCCTACTAGGGCATTTTGCATTTTTAAGTTTCACAATTTTTGAATTTCAAGTTTTCATGTCACTATTCATTTCATTAGTCAACTAAAATGTTGACTTTTGCATAAACAATAGGTACATTGGTTTTAATACTCCCAACATACCACATTTTGTATTCAAAACTTGTTAGTTTTGGTCACTTTCTCAAAGTTTAGGTCATTTTGGAAAAATTGCCAATTTTTTTGGTTTTGGTGTCACTATTCACCTCATTGGTCAACAAAAATGTTGACTTTTAGAATAAAAATGTGTACATTGACTTTGACACTCCCAACATACCACATTTGGTGTTTAAAACTTGTTGGCATTAAGTGTTAATACCATTTCCAAGCATTAAACCAAAGGAGCAGATTTTTCAGTTTTGGTGAGTCAACTTCACTGTTCCATTGGACACTGTTACTGTTCGAATTTGAAGAAATGTAAAACATGAAAGTTGTTCCTTATTTTGTCTAGTTGAATTTCCTTTTTTGAATCACTCCATTTGGAGTTTTGTAGCTCCATATATGGCTCAAAAACCCAAGCTGTCCGGATATGCATTCTGCAGAAATTTACCATATCTACAGTGCATAAACAGTAACTTGAGTCACTTGGTTGAATGGGTTCTGGCCATAATTTGGGGTAGGTTCCTTCATGAAAGTTGTTTGTCTATGTCTTAACTTGTTGCTGTAAAAATTTCAGGTCAATTGACCAAATCTACAGTGAGTTATGGCCAAATGAACAGTTACTGTTTATTTGGTCAATTCTGCAGAGGCAGTTTCAAGGTATCCGGATTGGGGCCAAGTTTTGGTCCTCTTGCTTTGGTCTTTTGGGCATGGTTTCTTCAGCAAAAATGTGCCATTATAAGCCTAGTTTCATGTCCAATTGGCCAAACACCAATTGGACTAGCACAGCCCAAGTTATGGCAGTGCAAAGGGACTGAATTTTCAATCCCTATGCTGCTGTCCTAGGCAGTTTGCAACCTCACTTTGCAATCTCATTTTTCAGTCCATTTGTTGGTCAATCTACCTAAAATGGTCACTAATTGACCATTAAAATGTTCTCTAATCAATTCATAATCCAAGTCCACACTTTATTCCCAAAACCCTAGCTCAAATTCAAGATTTTGTACAAGTTACCCTAGTTGACTAACTAACTCATTTCCTTATGTTTATATACTTTATTCATGATTTCTAATTCATTCCAAGTCCATTCAAAAACACTCAATCCTATTTCTCCCTAGGGCAGCCGAAATTTATGGAGTACATATACATAAATTTCATCCACTTAATTTACAAATTCTTGCTAAATTCAAGTTCCTATGCATGAAATTAAAGAGTTTTTTTATATATAGTGCACTAACCTCTTGTAGCTTAAATCCAAGCCAACCCAAACTTCAATTTCTTCTCCTCTTTTAGCTCCCAAAATATTAAGCAAGGTTCTAGGGTAAAATTTAGTGTTGGGAACTCAAGGAAATATGGTGGGAGTTTAGGGTTTCATGAGCTTGCCAAGCTCATCAATGGAGGGAGATGGGAAGAGTCACGTTTTGGGGAAGAAGAAGAAGAAGAATGGCTGCTGTAATTTGTGTTATTTTGGTCTTCATTTATGTCTTTTAATAGTTTAGTCAAATGGTAGCTTATTTGTGATTGGTCACAATTTGTAAATGACATCATCAAGATGTCATAATTGAGCTTTTTCTTCATTTTCTTTCCTTTCCTCCACTAATCATTTTCAATTTGATTTCTAGTAATGTTTATTCATATTTTATGTTATATTAATTATTTACTCAACTGGGCAAGTCGGCCAAAAATCACCTCGGAAGGCGAAATGACCAAAATGCCCTCCGTTTGGCTTAACGGGTCAAAATTGTCTGTACCGATTGAAAAATTTTTCTAGGTATTTTCTTGGCATTCTAATGCCATGGGAACCTCAATAACCCTTCTCTGGAGTCCCAAAAATTATTTTATAATTTTTCCCCTGGGTCTAGGGCTCCTCGTTGCGAGAACCGCAACTTACCTCTGGTTACCCATCGCTTGGGCACCGGCTCTTTTGACTTAACTGTATTTTATTTCTAAAATTTTTACTAAATTTTTCTCATTAATATTTGAGTTAATTATGGTCCCTCACTTAAATTTACTTATTTTTCCGGACGTTCTAGCTGTCCGGACCGACACCGGTCACCGGAACAGTAGACTGTGCGGAATTGCTACCGGGAGGATGTTACACAAGTAGCAAGTAAAGAGATTTAAACAAAAATGAACAAAGTAAGAAATTGGAAGGAAAACAGGAACACTAACACTAACACTCAAGAGCCAAACCCTAAAGGACAAGAAGCCAACGCTTCTAGTCTTTATTGCACCTGCTAAATTATGATTGATTCACACTTAGGATGACTCAAAGGTCTTTGGCAAATGAGATTTTGTCAAAAGAGAGGCGACACTGACATTGAATTTGCTGGGTCAATGAAATTGAGTCAAATTGGTTGCACAACTCAATCTTGACTGCCAAGTGTTAAGGACAGCTCAAGTGACACATTGTCTAATGCCTTTTAGAAGCCCTTCCACATGCATCTTATGTGATTGTCAAAACATGGAGTCATTTTCGTGAAATGATAGGTCATTTTGCATAATCAAACCCTTGGTCAACCCTTTCTATTTTTAGAGGATTTTCTCAAACTTTAGAAATTTGTCAAAAATTCTACATATTTTTTTTTTAAAAAAAAGAATCTAATGGCAAAAATTTTAGAAAATTTTAACATTTATTTTGATGGCATTTTCAAAAATTTTCAAGTATTGAAATATTTGAGAGAAGCAATAAATTATTTATGAAAAAAATGATAGTTAAAATTAATTATATTTGAAGTAACATTTCTTTTAGATGTATTTAATTATTAATAATTAATTTTATTTTAAATAATATTAAATAAAATACAATAATTTGATTCATTAAATTAATCCCCCATGCACACATATCTAAGTGTAACTTACAAAATGAAATCGTTACCTTTTCCCTCATAAATACTTTTTATCTTCCATTTCAAAATGATTAGGTTATTTTTACAGTATTATAAACTTATAAAACTCTTACTTTTCTTTTGATATGGGTAAAAGTTTAAATTATAAAACGCATTTATAGACCACCAAGCTATATATGCCATTTTTAGCTTACTAAAAGCCTTTTTGATTTCAACAATAAGGTCATCAATTAGTGATTAACAACTATTAGCCATGGCAAGTGATTACACTTATTGAAAAACATTTGTATGCATAACTTAAGGATTGAAATTATGATTAAATTATAAAATGACCAACAAAGAATTTTTCTTTTTAGGAACAATATGAATATTAACATTATTTCCACATATAAAATGACACTTTTTTTTTGGTAAACAAAATTTCATTAAAAAAAATCAAGGTGAAACAAAAACCTTAGAGCAAACCCCTAATATAGCATGTGGAAAATTATCATTAAGAATAATCGTACCATATAGAGAATGCATGTGTATGGCCATTAATCAAAAGTGCCAAACGTAGTGGATGCTAACAAAGAAAAATGACAACATAGCAAGTTTTATATCATCTAGAAGAAGTCCCACCTAATCCAAGCGAGTAACATTACCATCAATCAAGTATTTCCAATTCTGTGAATCAGTCTTAATAATTAATGCCTCCAAGCCATCATCCTTTGCAACTTACTAAGAGAAAAAAAAAAAAAAAAAGCTACACTTTCAACCTAGTTAACTTCCTAAACCACAGCTCAATGATGACTAGCTACCAATAACAAATTGCAAGAATTATCTTAGTAAACCAGACCTAACATCATTACTCCTTCCCAAATTGAAACTAATGCATCTGTATCCAAATTAACAACACTTGCTGGAGGAGAACACTCACTAGAGGAGCCATCCAACAACTCTTGAAAGACACTTAGACTCTGCTTCACTGGTCTAGTTTAGTAGACACTTTGTCAACAAGCAATAAAGTTGCTTGACACAATTTTTTGGGATTCTTGAGGAATGCTCAAACACTAATTGATTCTTATCCTTTCGAATTAACCATAGTTGAAGGATGAATAAGATTAGGCTTGAAACATCCATGTCCTTAACCACCTCTTTAAACTAGCCCATGCAATCTTTCACTACAAAGCTATAAACCCTTAAACCAAGAAGGAACATGAACCAAAGCCCCTCTCACCTAAGTACACTCCTTGGAGATGTACAACTGAGATTCCAGGATAATGTTGTGCAAAATCTCGCAAGAGTACGGATCGTTAATAAGTAATAAAGTTATGCACAAGTATCATTTCCACAAGGACTGTGTTGAGTACCAAACTACATAGCAATTATAATTATCTATACTATTGAATACAAGAGGGATGATTAAACTAAAACTAATTATCACTAAAACATTAATGTGAGCTAATTAACTAAACTAAAATACCAATGAATTAAAAAGATTCCATAATTAAGGGTTCACACTTCAATCATTCATAGACTCAATCTGATTTATTCAATAAATGAGAGATTAAAACTTTGAAGAAAATTAATCCTATATTATCTCAAATTCTCTCTTAAGGCACTCTAGTTATATCTTAATCAACTTAAACCCAACTTTCATGGAAATTTAATTAATTAAAATCCATTAAGTTTTTTGACTAATTATCGGTTCCACATAGAATTCTAGCTTATCTCTAGATCAAGAACCCTAAGTTTAAAATCTTATTATATCCAATATTACTCTTCACCTTTTAATCCTTTAATTAATATCTAAAAATCAATATTAAGTGGGTACCAATATATAACATCCATTAAGATCATAAAAAATTGAATCAACAAACAAAATCCTAATTCATTAAAATAGAATCAAATTAAATCCATAATTGAATAGGAATGGAAACTACTCATACATGGTAAGTTTTACAATTACGTTTGTGTAAAAATAAGAAAAGACATGAGAAGAATATGGAATGAAAGAACTCAGAGAATTGCAGCCTTAGACTTTTGGAACTTCAGCTGAAAATCTCCACTAGAAGACTTGCCAATTTGATCTCTTACCTAGCTTTTTCAATGGTAAAGTGTTCTCTTAAATGTAAAAAGCCAATCCCCTTCAAAACTCTAACTTGCCATACTTATATTGGTGAAAGACCCTTGTTTCAAAGTCCTACAACCCTTAGAAGTCTTTTAGGAATGGATGAGAAGTGAGAGAAGTCGGGCTAAAATTTATATTTGAAGGAACTACACAGGGCGTGTAATTAGTTTAATTTACACGGGTTAGGCCCATGTAGTTTTCTTTCCTCACTTTTTCAGCTTCTTCTACATAGAGAGGATTATACGGACCAACATTGGTTACATGGCATGCATTGCACGAGTCGTGCAATCTAATTGTTTACAGTGCCTTTTGCACACGGGCCGTGTAATGAGCTGCACACCCCATGTAATGTTCTTTGCCTTCAAAACTTGATTTTCAGACCTTTTGCTCTCTTTTGATTGTGCTCTTGCCTTCCCAGATTTCTTAAGCACACCTGAAATGATATGGAAATCAAAGAATTACAACAGATTGAGGAATTTATAAAATATAAGTAAAATAACCAAAAAACCTAAACAACTACAAAGAATGAAAATGCAATAAATGTTTTCCTAAATGCCTATACATGTGAATATATTAAATACTCCCAAATTAAAACCTTTGCTTATCCTTAAGCAAAGAGGAACTAAATGCATGAGTGGTATTTTCTTTTTGGTATGACAAGAATTGAGATTTTGGATTTTTCAAAGATAAGTTCATAAAGATCAACATGTCATTAACTCATCAAAGTGCTAAGAAGTAAAACATCCACTGTATGTACTAATATTCAGCAAAGTGAAAAACACTAACCCAAAGCATATACACACATACACACACACCAAGTACAGGATATTGTTATACTTAAATAAGCATATATACACTTAGCAATCTCTAATGCCTTTATGTGAATGTAATGAATTTAATTTCCCAAGTCCCATGGGCAGACCTCCTATCTATATCTCCATTAATGTTGCACACACTTTGAAAAGATCAAAAGATCTTTTTATAAGGTTGTATTGGGGTCAAAGGGTGTTAATATGGCCATCAAAGAAAAAGATAAAAGGTAATCCAAGTATAAGAAAAATTAATCTATAAAAGATCAAGACACACAAGTTTTTTTTTTTTATATGGAGAGAAGAAATTTTTTAAATTGACTTCTAGTGCTAGCATATTCTTAATAATTTAATAGGGAATTTAATTGAATTTGATATACTTGTCCCTCTTTGGTATCCACCCCCAAATTCATTTTTGATCACCTAGGTGCATTAACTCTTTATAATTTATTTCATATACTAGCACTTATATTTTTTTTGTCCATATTTTCTTTGTATTTTATTTTATTTTATTTTATTTATCTATTTAGTGTACCTCTTACTTTTACAGACAATATCTTTCATAAGGGTAAGTTAAGTGGTTGGACTAAGAGGCTAGGTGGATAATGTCGATTTATAAGGAAAATATATAGGTAGAAATAGTTGGCTATAAAAGATATATTTTAATTAAGGGCGGCTAAGGCTATTAGGAGGCTAAAATAAAAAAAATGCCTACATCATCTCTTAATTAAGTGTATGCTAGGATTTTGCCTTGATAAGTTTAAAAGACTTGTTATAGGACTGGTGAGACAATTAGAAAATCACATCCATACACATATACTTGCTTTAAGAACTCACAATTTCATTATAATGGAATGATGTACACTTGCCTAGGAAAGTAATTTGCACAGGGTTAAATATTGGTTCCATTATAAGCATTCTTCTCCTTCTATTTTTCTTAAGCAATCAACACATTAAACCTCTCAAAGTCACTTCAATCCTCTGTCAAAATAATCCTTGTCATGTCAAAAGTGTTAGAATATGCAAAAAATTTTGTGCTAGAATGCAAATCTTTTAAAAAAAATTATGTTTACATTGTAAAACCTAAAATGCAAAACCTATAACACCCCAAACTCAAAACTGATATTGCCCTCAATGTGAAAGTTAGCTCAATCAAAAGAGTTGAATAATTTTATAAGCATATGGAACAAATGTTAAATACAATTTGCAAGCTTGCTAGCAAAGAAAAGATATAGTCATTATGCTTATAAGACTGCTTAAAACCAGTACCAACATCCAAAGTAGTTATAAAATATGATAGTGTAAATCCAAATATCCATATGCAAACAGATTCAATCACTACATTTAAACATAACTACTAGGCTAGTTAGAGGCCTAGTCTAAAAAGCATCTGAAGGTGAGGACGATCCAAAATCTTACTCAGTGGGAATCCAAAATCATACTCAGTGAGAAGAGTGTCAAGCTTGGCTACTTGTTGTAAGCTATCCTCCAAGGCCTAGAATCATTGCATGAATGTTGCTTCCATCCTATCTAGGCAGGCCAAGATTGGATCAACATTGGTTAGTGGAGGAAAGCTAAAACTGGAGGTAGGACATGGGCTGGTGAAGCAGTCATGAGTGGGTCTACTTCTGCCTGCTACTACTGCTACTTCTCATCTTATGCTTATTCTTCTGCTTGAGTATGTTGCTCAAGTTATGATCTCGGGATGACATTCGCATTCGTATTTAATAGGAAACACCAATCTCCTGTCTTTCTGCACATTCCCATTGCGACAAGGATTGAGGAATCGATCCTTGTAGCACTAGTGATAGGGCATATCTGGACTTGAGCAAGGATAAAGATGAAGTGAATAGCGATGGCTACTAGTTATGTGACTGGAATCTTGATGTGAAATGTGTGGGAAATGGTGGCATAAAAAGAAACCAGTGTTACACTTCATCTCATTCACCATGCATCATAGGAAAAATAGTTCTATGGCATTAACCACTCTAAGGATATCCTCTCTATCGGTAATGGTGTGAGCTAAGAATTAGTGTAAGTTCCAAAAGGTATGCTTGGCAAGGCTCAATTATTTGGACTTGCTTGAGGAGTAGTTTGGGGCATTGGGTGCTACACGGTGCTAAAATAGGATGTCATTATACTTATTCATATTTCTTGGGATTTCTTGCATGCTAGAACTATTAAACCCAAAAATGGAGTTAAAGCCATATATGTCCATTTCTCTATTTACACCCATCAGTCTAAAGGTAAAATTTCCTCTACTCTCCTCACTCTTTAGCCTCAAGGTCATCTTAAAACTACCCAAGAACTCTAGGATTAAATCTTTATAGGCTAGGTATTTAAGGGTCACAAATCTTATCTAACCTATGTTTGCAAGAAAGTTATCTATATCATTTTTTAACCCTGTTTGTTCTAATACTCCCTCATCTAAGTATTTGGTAGAAATTACCTTTCTCTTTTTGAGAAGGAATTGCAAAGCACTCTATGGGCATCATCCATGAATGGCCATGCTAGCGCCAATGGCAGCACAGGAGGGGTAGGAGGTGTGACTCATGGTGGATGAGCAGGTGCAATGGCAGAGGGGCTTACCGGACCTTGGGATTGTAGCAATTATCGTGTTTGGTATCACTAAAGAGGTGGAGAGCCTTGCATTTCCATTCACAAAGAGGATGCTCTCCCTACAAGTCTCTTATTGGGTCCCATAGATGGTTAATTAAGGTTAGGGATGGAGGAATTTAGGGAGAAAGGATGAAATGAGGGTGGTTTTTACTATTTTGTGTGTTGCATAGTAGGGAGAGAATGTGGGAGTTGCAAGATTTTTAGCAAGAGTGGGAAAGAATTACGCGAAAAAATTTTTTAAAATGGAAGGCATTTTAGGTTACACAGATCATGTAATGATACATGAGGGAGACCCATGTAACCTGCTGTTACACGATACTTTATTATTGTTTTAGATAGCAGGGGTCGAGGAAAGTTTGCATGGGTGGTAGATGAGGTTACATAAGTCTGACCTATGTAACTTACTATCTCTCCTCATTATGTAATTTTGTAATTGCATGGGTATGGGGCTTGTACACGGGTTGAAGGAGATTATATGGGTCTGACTCGTGTAACTTATTATTTCTTTTATTCTTCACTATTTCTTTTATTCTTCTCTAGTCCAAGTTGTACAAGTCTGGGACTCCACCTAGACCAATATAACCTTTTATTTACCAAACAACTAATTCTTAAAATAGCAGAATGAGTTTATGTTTAAGACTACTCATGTAAAATTCAAATAGGATATCACACAACCCTCATTTAGGTGTTTACAAAAATTGCATCCCCTTTCATTTTATCTATCCTAAGAAATTAACACAACTAGCTCTATTGAAATTGTTAAAGCAATGTTCATTATCTTTTCTTAATCTATCCTTACGGTTTGCACAATAATATTCAAACAATTGAGTTAAGAAAGCATCCCTTTTTGGAGTTTGCTATCCTTGTGAAGTGTATGATTGACTATCCAATCGTCCTCTTAGATTTAGCTACTTTTAATCTGAAATATTTTTACAAACATTAAGATTGAAATTGGGGGGCGTAAAAGAAAAAGTTAAATAATAAAAGCTTAAATATATGAAAAAAAAAGGCTCGGATTGCCTCTCAAGAAGCACCTGTTTATAATATTTAGCTTGACTCTGTGGTTCACTACTATTGAGCAAGTGGATCAACAAAGGAGTATGTGACTCCTTTTTCAATAGGTTCTCTTATGAGGTAGGTTTTAGCCTTTGTCCATTAACCTTGAAAGCTCCTGATGATTCACTCTATACTTCTACTATGCCATAAGGGAACACTCGCAAAACTTTAAAAGGTCTGGATCACTTAGATCTTAATTTTCTAAGGAATAATTTCAATCTTGAATTAAACAACAAGACCAGTTCTCCTTCTTTAAATTCTCTCTTTATTATATGTTTTCATGCCAATTTTCGGTACTTTCCATGTAGATTCTTGCATTCTCATAAGCATCTTGCCTTATTTCCTCAAGTTCATTTAGCAGTAGAAGTCTCTTCTCTCTAGCACTTTTTAAATTAAAATTCGGGGTCTTTATTACCTAATAGGCCTTGTGTTCTAGCTCAACAGGGAGGTGACATGATTTAGCATAAACCAAACAGAATGGGGTAGTTCCAATTGGGGTCTTAAAGGTTGTGTGATATGCTCATAGTGCAACATCTAGCTTCAAAGACCAAACTTTCCTTGAGTGGCTTACTATCTTCTTTAGAATTCTTTTTAGCTCCCTATTAGAAATTTCAGCTTATTCGCTGGTTTGGGGGTGGTATGATGTTTCCACCTTATGTGTCAGCCCATATTTCTTTAAGAGTCCTTCAAATTGGTTTTTCCAAAAGTGACTTTCTCCATCACAAATTATGGATCTTGGGGTGCCGAACCTTGTAAAGACAAACTTTTGTATCATTGGTGGGTGATGCTATTAGCTTACCCATTTGTACACATAGTCAACACTAACTAAGATGTAGAATATGAGAAGAATATAGAATGAAAGAACCCAGATGAGAATTGCAGCCTTAGACCTTTGAAACTTTAGCTGAAAATCTCCACAATTAGACTTGTCAATTTGATCTCTTACCTAGCCTTCTCAGAGGTAAAGTGCTCTCTTGAATGTAAAAAGTCAATCTCTTTCTAAACTCTAACTTGTCGTACTTATATCTAGTGAAAGACCCTCATTTCAAAGTCCTAAAACCTTTAGGAGTTTTCTAGGAACATATGAGAAGTGAGAGAAGTTGGGCTAAAATTTCTATCTTAAGGAACTACACGTGGTGTGCAATGAGTTTAATTTACACGGGTCAGGCCCGTGTAGTTTTCTGTCCTCAAGTTTTTCAACTTCTTTTACACAGAGAGGATTACATGAGTCAGCATTGGTTACACGGCTTGCATTGCACAGATCATGCAATTTAATTGTCTACAGTGCCTTCTTCACACGGGCCATGTAGTGAGCTACACACCCAGTGTAATGTTCTTTGCCTTCGAAACTTGATTTCACACCTCTGCTCTCTTTCAATTATGCTCTTGCCTTCTCAGATTTCTTAAACACACATAAAAAGATACGAAAATTAGAGAATTACAACGGATTAAGGAATTTACAAAACACGAGAAAAATAACTAAAAAAACTAAACAATTAAAGAACTAAAAAGAATGAAAATGCAATAAATGTTATCCTATATACAATGTGAATCTATCAGGTAACACCACATCTAGGACAAGTTGAAGAGACATTAGCTCCCCTTGTTTCAAGTGCTACACATGTAAATAGGCTATTCAATAAAAGTCACGAAAGAAAAACTCATATTTTTTGTGGTATTTGCAATGCCCAAAGAAACTTTTAATTCACACGAGAATTAGTATTTGACGAGGAGGGTGTAGTGGAGCAAAAGAGTGATTAAGCCAAATTATAACTAGATCTAATTGTGTAAAACCCTGTGCAAATAGTTAGTAAATAAGGAGTATTAGCAGGAGATTTAGTACTCAAGGGAATAAGTAGTAAAGCTTCCCACTCCATTGGACAAAATAATGAACTAATTAACTATTCATTCCACATCTTAGTAGAGCCATTAATCAACTCATTCATTATAACATTTGTGGGTAGTTGAGATAACTAAAATTGATGACCATAAGGTAGATTAGGAATTCATCTATCCTACATAATCTTGATGGAATTGTCATTTTTAACTCTCTATGTAAGCCCTTTACTGAGTATTTCACTCCCTTGAAGTATACTTCTCCACACATAACTTAGTTGATTGCAGGCATCCATAAAATCACAACTTGTAAAATTCTTTGCTTTAAAAGTGTGAGCACATAAAGAGCTAAGTTGTTTAAGGAAACACCAACTGCTTGGCAAGTAAAGCCAAATTAAAAATTATGGAGATTTCGAAAGTTTATCGCACCATCTTTATTAAGTACACATAATTTTTCCTAAGACACCCAGTGAATTTTCCTCTGATCAATCCACCACCCCACCAAAACCCAACAATCACCTTATAAATCTCTTCGCATAGTGTAATAGGCAAATTGAAACAACTCATAACACATATAAGATGGTATGGCCTAAATAACATATTTTGTCAACACTTCCTTCCTAGTTTGTGTAAAATATCTCTTTTCATCCCTTTAATTTTTCCACACCCTTTCCTTCAACTTATTAAAAAGATTTTTTAGACTGTCGAGTAATAGTTGGGAGCTCTAAATAAGTGGAATGGGCATCCACCAAATGCACTTTAAAAAAAAACATTAATGAATTACATACTTGAGAGGGCACCGACTGACTAAAAGAGATAGTTGAGTTCTCAAAATTTATATGCTATCCATAAGCCAACTCATATTGCTTAATGCTCTACTTTAGCACAGCACACTTTGTTTGGGTAGCTTAAGGAAACAGCACAAAATCATTTGCAAAAAATAAATGGGACAACTTTAGGCTAATTTTGCACACCTGAATCCCATGAATAGCACCCTCTTACAATGCTTTCTTGATCAAAGCTGAAAAACCCTCAGCACATTAAAGGAATAAATATGGTGAAAGGGGATCACCATGACACAAAACTTTACTCGATCTTAGAAACCCAGATGGCAAACCGTTTACCAAGAAAGAAAAAGAAGTAGAAGACACACAAGTCTTTACTAACTCCACAAATTTCACTAGAATGCCCCCTTTAAAGCATAACTTGCTATAAATATTCCCATTCCACCTTGTCATAGGCCTTACTCACGTCTAGCTTAAATTCAAAATAACAATGTTTCTCTTTGCACTTGTGTTTCATGGAGTGAAACATTTCTAAAGTGACTAGTGCATTATTTATAATTAACCTTCCTAGGATGAAAGTATTACAGGATTCATGAATGACTCGACAAAGGGTTCTCCCTAATCTATTAGCCAGCACCTTCAAGATTAACTTATAGAAGACATTGCATAGACTTATAGGTCGTAGGTCCTTCATAGGTCATGAGGACTTAATCTTAGGAATCAAAGTTAAAAAGGTGTGGTTTATAAACGGAGGCATAACACTAGTGTTCAAGAATTTCAAAACAAAATTGATCACATCCTACCTCACCACATTCCAGAATTTATTGAAAAATGGATCAGGCATACCATCTAGTCTATATGCCTTAAGTGGATGCATCTACTCAAAAACCACAGTAGCTATATTGTCATCACCTTTAACCCCATCGCCTATCACCATCCCGTAGCCCATGGATTAAATTTAAATGTTTTTATTCAGTAGCCTTCTAATGAAAAAAATTTGTATTTCTCTCTCCCTCCTTGAACTAAACAGCCTTAGATCTCTATCTCCACATTATCACCTTCTCATTCAAAAACTCATATAGGCAGCACAAGTATTTCTCCTCAAATGCTATCCCGGGCTCATTTTGCAATCTCTCCAAATCCTTTGTTAACTTTTTAACCTACTTTCCAACATGACCAAAAGTAATAGAATTCCATTGTTTCATAGCTAAACTGCAACTTTGAATTTTAGAAAAAATTGGCCATGAATTAGTCACCAATTATCGTACCACCAATCTCTAATCACTCTTCACATCTCTGAAGCCTTACCCACATAGCCTCAAATTTGAATGGTTTGGCATCACATCTAGGCCTCCTAAAAAACACTTTGTATTCAATAATCCCAATGATCAAAAGAGACACATAGTAAATGTTGCATTTGGGATTTCTTAGACAGCATGCTCCATGAATCATTTGCCAAAAAGTGATCGAGCCTCTTTTGAATTTTATCATCATTAGAACAGTCATTATCAAAGGTAAAGACAGAATCAAGATAAGCAAGGCCTTTCATAGAGCAAGCCTCAGTTGCCACCTTAAAATCATTGATAGCCCCCTGATTGTGTTGTGCACCACCCAACTTCTCATTGTGAAATAAAATTTCATTAAAATCACCAAACACTAATTACGTATAAGTATTATGCAAAGATAGATGGCACAATATATACCAAGTACATTTTTATTTGCTACCTTTCACCAAACATAAATATCCAAATCCCTCCACTACCCATTTTAGCCTCTATCCACCACAAAAATTAATATGATGCATAGAATAACCAATTGTAGCCACATCCACATCTTTTCTACATAAAAGAGCTAACCCGTTTGATCGACCCACAACATCAATAACTAAACAATTGTAACTTAAAAATTGACATTTTATTCCACCAAATTCAGACTTACATGGTCTTGTCTCTACGGGAAACACAATATCCAAGTAAAATGACACATTATACTTGTTACATGAAATTTATTTTTTATTATATAAAATGTAAATATTATAGTCTTTCAAAGCCAATAACCCAACAAATCTTTCTTTTTATCTTTACAGGCATAAAAAATAAAATTGAGAAATATTGAGTTTTAATTTTTCCGTCTTTATTAATTGTGAGAGTAAAAAATCTTTAAAAAGAGAGAAATACTTTTATTAAATAATCCATTATTATTAATAAACCTATTGAATTTTTTAAATAATAAAAGAAGTTACAAAAAATTACAAATATCCATAATTAATTAATATGCAAAGTCATGTTGACGTCACATAAAATATAAAATGCTAAATTAATGTCACAATCAAAACTTTTAATTAGTAATTGAGACATTTATGCACATAAAATTTCGGCTTATTTAATAAAAAAATTCAAAACTTTTAGAACATTTATTATTACAGCAAAATTTTAAATTGTGTATTATAATTAATCTTAATTAGTTATCACAATTATAGTTAAAAGGAATAAATTGAATTTAAAAAAGTTAACAAGACATTATAATATAGTTCCTAATATTTTATTTAATTGACAAAATAGTCCATTGATTTAAACTTTATATTTAAATATTTTTTTTTATTTTTCAAACAATATATTTATAATATAAAAATATTTTATATTTAATTTTAATTGAAATTTTATACTAAAAAATTATTGTTATTGATTAAAATATATTTTAATATAATAAACAATTTAAAAATTACGTAATAATAAAATAATTACAAAATAATCACGCTATAAAAATTTTTTCTAATTATCAATTATGTAAAATAATCATATTATAATTAAGTTTAAAATTTCATTTTAACTTATCTTTCTTTTAAGTAAATTTATTTTTAATTATGAATTTATTTTTTATCAGACCTATTATGTAATGGAGAACAGAAAACTTGATATATTAAGAGTTTCCTTTTAAAATATTAAATTCAAGTGACATCTAAAACTTTATTTCGACATGACTATTAAAAATAATTTATTAAGTATGTTAGTAAATTATATATATATATATATATATATATATATATATATATATATATATATATATATATATATAATCTTCAATTATATTTTTTGCTTAGCGTTTTTTAGATTATTTCTTCCTATCAGGTACGTTAAAAGAATTTTTACTAATTATTTTTTGAACTAATAACTATACTTTTATCTTTTAAAAATCTTTGTTTATATAATTCTCCTAACTTTATTTCAACTTGATTGATTATTTCAATTTAAACCAAATACTTTTATATGTATTATAAATAAATAAATCAACTTATTTTAAAATTTACAAATTAATTTAATCAGTTTATAAGTTAAAATAAATAAGTGTTTAGTTAACATATGATTTAAAAGTAATTAATATGAGAAAACGATAAAAAAGAGTATATGCTATTTTTAAGTAGTTGTGAGTTTGTTGAAATTATTGTAGTCATATTTTATTTAATTAAAAAGTAATTATAGAATAAAGAGATAATCATAAATAAAATTTTTCTTATCAAGATGAGGTCCATCATGAACCTAATATACAAGATATATGGTGAAACTTGCATATTAAATATATGAATCATATATTTTTATGTCTTAAATTCATATAAATTGAGTCTAAACAAAAATTTCTCTCAGTATAAAATATTTTACTTATTATTTTTTATTTATTTTGAATAACTTTTTTTAACTTATAAATTAAATCAAACGCTATTTTATTCACAGCTTTTCATTTATTAATAAATTATATTGAATTATAAATCAAATCAAATACTCAATAAATTTACTCCACAATTAAACATCCACCAAACCTTTAGCCTTATGGTAATTCTCCATGCAAAAGATGGATAGATTTGAGGAGGTTCAAAGTTTGAATTTTTCTCATCTATTAAAATAATGGAATTAATTTTCATGAATGATTTATTTAACTACTACTCAAGTATATTGAGTCACTTATAATATTATTATTTAAGACATCCACAATAAATTAGGAAATTTCTCATAGTTTGATTCAATAATCAAACCTTCAATAACACATGGAGAGCACCTAGCTTGTGAATGAAATCAACGTAACAAGAATTTGACTTTGCAAATAAATAAGTTAATCAACAAACAAGTGCAAGTACTTAGTAATTTTGTTTTCGTTGTAATTCTATTTTTTTCTTTGTCTCTCAACCGAAAACAAAAGAAAAAAGACCAAGGATTTTTTTTTTAGACTTGCAAGACCGAGGATTCAATGGAAAGATCCAAGAAAATATATATAACTACGCGTAGACTAGAACCAGAAATTTCATTATTTTACCCATAATAAACGTTTATTAATAGTTTCCCAGAAATTATCCTCAGCATGATTTTATTGTAATTCACTTGAAAATTATATATTATATCCATATATTAATAAAGTCAAAATTTAACTTCACAAATAACTAGCGTTAGAAATATAAAATTATTCTTATCGTATTCGCCTGTAGGCTTGAGTATTTAAAAATAGTGATTTTTTTGTTATAGTTTCAAAACATTTGAGACTAAAATATCCAAAATTCAAATCATTATATATATATATATATATATATATATATATATATATATATATATATATATATATATATATATATATATATATATATATTAAGAGGTAAGAAATATAAGAATGTGTCTGTTCACGTTTTAAATTTAACTAACATTAATGTGTGGGAGTATATTAAAAATATAAAATTATTCTTGTGTTTCTTATCTAGAAGCACCTATACATTGGTTCTAGGTATTCCATATACCTCAGTTTAATGAGAATTATTATTTCCTTTCATAAAGAAAAGAATGCAACATGTTGGTCTTAACAGTTATATTAATGTTCAGTCTCAATATAACATTGACCAGGAACCTTTTTTTTTTTGTTTGAATAATGCTATAATATAGTTGAAATCTCATAATTTTAATAATATTATAATTTTTACTCCTATGCATATAAATCTCATGGACTTTATCTTTATTAGTTAATATTCATTAAAATTAAATTGAACATTAATATACTAAGTGATCTCACCTGCAACTAACACATTGGCTATAGTGCACATACACTAACAATCTCCCACTTGCATGAAAGCCAATCACCTATGTATCTAATACCACAACCCTGCAGGTGGTGATCGTGTCTTTATTGGGACAATGCCTTAGTAAGAGGATTTGCAAGATTCTCTTTAGTGGGGACTTTTTCTATCATTGCATCTTTCCGCTCAATGATCTCTCTAATCAAATGGAATCGCCTAAGTACATGTTTGGATCGCTGATGAGACCTTGGTTCCTTAGCTTGTGCTAAGGCTCCATTGTTGTTACAGAACAGAGTTAGTAGATCAACAATGCTAGGAACCACACCAAGTTCAGTGATAAACTTTTTGATCCAAACAACCTCTTTTGCTACCTCAGATGCAGAGATGTACTCAGCTTCAGTTGTAGAATCCATTGTAGTTTCCTGTTTGAAACTTTTCCAACTCACAGCACCTTCCAACTCACAGCACCACCATTAAGTATAAAAATATAACCCCACTGGGATTTGCTATCATCTTTGTTAGATTGAAAGCTGGCATCAGAATACCCTTAAACTATCAGTTCACCATCTCCATAAACTAGAAATATATCTTTAGTCCTTCTCAAGTACTTAAGAATGTTCTTTACTGTAATCCAGTGACGTTCACCTGGATTAGCTTGGTATCTACTAGTTATGCTTAAAGCATAAGATACATCTGGTCTTGTACATAGCATCGCATACATGATAGATCGAATGGCTGAGGCATAAGGGATCCTATCCATTATCTCTTTCTCTGTAACATCCTCATATTAGGCAGTTCTGTACATTCTACTATTTCGGCGACTAATGTCTATTCAGACGACTAGAATGCCTGGAACTATACCTAAACCACAAAGAGAAGTCATAAACTAAATTAATAAAAATCAAATAAAGTTGGATGAAAACAAGAGAAATGAAGAAAAAATCAGTTAAATAAGCTTAAGTTCCCCTTGGATGAAAACAAGAGAAATGAAGAACAAATCGGTTAAATAAGCTTAAGTTCCCCTTCAACAGTTGTTAGCATACCCAACAGTCCGGGCAATGTAGCTTCCAACTAATTCATGTTGAATTTCATTATGAACTATGAGAAGCTAAGGGGTAGAGACTGTAAGAATAGGTCAATACTTAACTTATGATCCATGATAAAACCCAATTAGCATAATTTTCAATATAGCCAATCATCTTCAGAACATGAATATTCACTGAAGATCATTCTATCATCTTACAGCAGAACAATTCCCTTTATATCTAGTACCTCTCATTCCTGCATTTTGAATCAAAAAAACTCCTTGAGATGCAAAATAATAGTACGAGAATCCATATTCTCATGGTGCCTTTGATGTTCAGGAGACATGCTAGCCAACATCACACATGTGGCTTGCTCATCATCATCTTTATGACGAATATACTCATTCAGTACTTCTTTAGGAGCATCAACATCAGAAATACTGGGTTTGGCACGTTCATGGACATATAGCCTCTTTTCTTGCTTCAGAACAATTCTTAAGTTTCTGTACCAATTCAAGAAATTTGGCTCAATCAACTTGTTAGCATCCAGTATGCTACACAAGGAATGGTTGTTGTTACTCATTGTGATATTAGTGATCTATAAATGCAAAGATAAAATTGTATTAATTTCATGCATATGATTTTTTATTAACCAAATTAATATAAGGTCTTTAGAATCCATTCGTTCTCTCACTATTTTACTCAAATTCATAGCCCTCTCTATTAATTCAGAAAATTTAACGCATTTAATTTTTTTAGTGGGCTAGGACCCATTTAATTTTTTAGCAGTAGAAGTCTCTTCTCTCTAGCACTTTTTAAATTAAAATTTGGGGTCTTTATTACCTAATAGGCCTTGTGTTCTAGCTCAACAGGGAGGTGACATGATTTAGCATAAACCAAACAGAATGGGGTAGTTCCAATAGGGGTCTTAAAGGTTGTGTGATATGCTCATAGTGCATCATCTAGCTTCAAAGACCAATCTTTCCTTGAGTGGCTAACTATCTTTTCTAGAATTCTTTTTAGCTCCCTATTAGAAATTTCAGCTTATTCGCTGGTTTGGGGGTGGTATGATGTTTCCACCTTATGTGTCAGCCCATATTTTTTTAAGAGTCCTTCAAATTGGTTTTTCCAAAAGTGACTTTCTCCATCACTAATTATGGCTCTTGGGGTGCCGAACCTTGTGAAGACAAACTTTTGTATCATTGGTGGGTGATGCTATTAGCTTACCCATTTGTACACATAGTCAAAACTAACTAAGATGTAGAATATGAGAAGAATATAGAATGAAAGAACCCATATGAGAATTGAAGCCTTAGACTTTTGAAACTTCAGCTGAAAATCTCCACACTTAGACTTGCCAATTCGATTCTTACCTAGCCTTTTTAGAGTTAAAGTGCTCTCTTGAACGTAAAAAGTCAATCTCCTTCAAAACTCTAACTTGTCGTACTTATATCTAGTGAAAGACCCTCATTTCAGAGTCCTAAAACCTTTAGGAGTTTTCTAGGAACATATGAGAAGTGAGAGAAGTTGGGCTAAAATTTCTATCTTAAAGAACTACACATGGTGTGCAATGAGTTTAATTTACACAAATCAGGCTCGTGTAGTTTTCTATCCTCAAGTTTTTCAGCTTCTTTTACACAGAGAGGATTACATGAGTCAGCATTGGTTACACGGCTTGCATTGCACAGATCATGCAATTTAATTGTCTACAGTGCCTTCTTCACACGGGCCGTGTAGTGAGCTACACACCCAATGTAATGTTCTTTGCCTTTGAAACTTGATTTCATACCTCTGCTCTATTTCAATTATGCTCTTGCCTTCTCAAATTTCTTAAACACACCTAAAAAGATACGAAAATTAGAGAATTACAATGAATTAAGGAATTTACAAAACACGAGAAAAATAACTAAACAATTAAAGAACTGAAAAGAATGAAAATGCAATAAATGTTATCCTATATACAATGTGAATCTATTGGGTAACACCACATCTAGGACAAGTTGAAGAGACATTAGCTCCCCTTGTTTCAAGTGCTAAACATGTAAATAGGCTATTCAATAAATGTCACGAAAGAAAAACTCATATTTTTTGTGGTATTTGCAATGCTCAAAGAAACTTCTAATTCACGCGAGAATTAGTATTTGACGAGGAGGGTGCAGTGGAGCGAAGGAGTGATTAAGCCAAATGATAACTTGATCTGATTGTGCAACACCTTGTGTGAACAGTTAGTAAATAAGGAGTGTTAGCAGGAGATTTAGTACTCAAGGGAAAAAGTAGTAAAGCTTCCCACTCCGTTGGACAAAATAATGAACTAATTAACTATTCATTCCACATCTTAGTAGAGCCATTAATAAACTCATTCATTATAACATTTATGGGTAGTTGAGATAACTAAAATGGATGACCATAAGGTAGATTAGGAATTCATCTATCCTAAATAATCTTGATGGAATTATCATTCTCAACTCTCTACGTAAGCCCTTTACTGAGTATTTCACTCCCTTGAAGTATACTTCTCCACACATAACTCAGTTGATTGCAGGCATCCATAAAACCACAACTTGTAAAATTCTTTGCTTCAAAAGTGCGAGCACATAAAGAGCTAAGTTGTTTAAGGAAACACCAACTACTTGGCAAGTAAAGCCAAATTAAAAATTATGGAGATTTCGAAAGTCTATCTCACCATCTTTATTAGGTACACATAATTTTTCCTAAGACACCCAGTGAATTTCCTCTGATCAATCCACCACCCCACCAAAACCCAACAATCACCTTTTAAATGTCTTCGCACAGTGTAATAGGCAAATTGAAACAACTCATAACACATATAAGATGGTATGGCCTAAATAACATATTTTGTCAACACTTCCTTCCTAGTTTGTGTAAAATATCTCTTTTCATCCCTTTAATTTTTTCCACACCCTTTCCATCAACTTATTAAAAAGATTTTTTAAACTGTCGAATAATAGTTGGGAGCTCTAAATAAGTGGAATGGGCATCCACGAAATGCACTTTAAAAAAAAAAATTGTAATGAATTACATACTTGAGAGGGCACCAACTGACTAAAAGAGATAGTTGAGTTCTCAAAATTTATATGCCATCTTCTCAAAATTTATATGCTATCCATAAGCCAACTCATATTGCTTAATGCTCTACTTCAGCATAGCACACTTTGTTTGGGTAGCCTAAGCAAACAGCACAAAATCATTTGCAAAAAATAAATGGGACAACTTTAGGCTATTTTTGCACACCTGAATCCCATGAATAGCACCCTCTTACAATGCTTTCTTGATCAAAGCTGAAAAACCCTCAGCACATTAAAGGAATAAATATGGTGAAAGGGGATCACCATGACACAAAACTTTACTCGATCTTAGAAACCCATATGGCAAACCATTTACCAAGAAAGAAAAAGAAGCAGAAGACACACAAGTCTTTACTAACTCCACAAATTTCACTAGAATGCCCCCTTTAAAGCATAACTTGCTATAAATATTCCCATTCCACCTTGTCATAGGCCTTACTCACGTCTAGCTTAAATTCAAAATAACAATGTTTCTCTTTGCACTTGTGTTTCATGGAGTGAAACATTTCTAAAGTGGCTAGTGCATTATTTATAATTAACCTTCCTAGGATGAAAGTACTATAGGATTCATGAATGACTCGACGAAGGGTTCTCCCTAATCTATTAGCCAGCACCTTCAAGATTAACTTATAGAAGACATTGCATAGACTTATAGGTCGTGGGTCCTTCATAGGTCATGAGGACTTAATCTTAGGAATCAAAGTTAAAAAGGTGTGGTTTATAAAAGGAGGCATAACACTAGTGTTTAAGAATTTCAAAACAAAATTGATCACATCCTACCTCACCACATTCCAGAACTTATTGAAAAATGGATCAAGCATACCATCTAGTCTATATGCCTTAAGTGGATGCATCTACTTAGAAACCATAGTAGCTATATTGTCATCACCTTTAACCCCATCGCTTATCACCATCCCGTAACCATGGATTAAATTTCTAAGTTTTTATTCAGTAGCCTTCTAATGAAAAAATATTATATTTTTCTCTCCCTCCTTAAATTAAACAGCCCTAGATTTCAATCTCCACATTATCACCTTCTCATTCAAAAACTCATATAGGCAGCACAAGTATTTCTCCTCAAATGCTATCCTGGGCTCATTTTTCAATCTCTCCAAATCCTTTGTTAACTTTTTAACCTATTTTCCAACATGACCAAAAGTAATAGAATTCCATTGTTTCATAGCTAAACTGCAACTTTGAATTTTAGAAAAAATTGGCCATGAATTAGTCACCAATTATCATACCAACAATCCCTAATCACCTCTTCACATATCTAAAGCCTTACCCACATAGCCTCAAATTTGAATGGTTTGGCATCACATCTAGGCCTCCTAAAAAACACTTCGTATCCAATAATCCCAATGATCAAAAGAGACACACAGTAAATGTTGCATTTGGGATTTCTCATACAGCATGCTCTATGAATCATTTGCCAAAAAGTGATCGAGCCTCTTTTGAATTTTATCATCATTAGAACAGTCATTATCCAAGGTAAAGACAGAATCAAGATAAGCAAAGCCTTTTATAGAACAAGCCTCAGTTGCCACCTCAAAATCATCGATAGCCCCTTGACTGCGCTGTGCACCACCCAACTTCTCATTGTGAAATAAAATTTCATTAAAATCACCAAACACTAATTACGTATAAGTATTATGCAAAGATAGATGACACAATATATACCAAGTACATTTTTATTTGCTACTTTTCACCAAACATAAATATCCAAATCCCTCCACTACCCATTTTGGCCTCTATCCACCATAAAAATTAATATGATGCATAGAATAACCAATTATAGCCACATCCACATCTTTTCTACATAAAAGAGCTAACCCGTTTGATCGGCCCACAACATCAATAACTAAACAATTGTAACATAAAAATTGACATTTTATTTCACCAAAATCAGACTTACATGGTCTTGTCTCTATGAGAAACACAATATCCAAGTAAAATGACACATTATACTTGTTACATGAAATTTATTTTTTATTATATAAAATGTAAATATTATAGTCTTTCAAAGCCAATAACCCAACAAATCTTTCTTTTTATCTTTACAGGCATAAAAAATAAAATTGAGAAATTTTGAGTTTTAATTTTTCCGTCTTTATTAATTGTGAGAGTAAAAAATCTTTAAAAAGAGAGAAATACTTTTATTAAATAATCCATTATTATTAATAAACCTATTGAATTTTTTAAATAATAAAAGAAGTTACAAAAAATTACAAATATCCTTAATTAATTAATATGCAAAGTCATGTTGACGTCACATAAAATATAAAATGCTAAATTAATGTCATAATCAAAACATTTAATTAGTAATTGAGACATTTATGCACATAAAATTTCGGCTTATTTAATAAAAAAATTCAAAACTTTTAGAACATTTATTATTACAGGCAAAATTTTAAATTGTGTGTATTATAATTAATCTTAATTAGCTATCACAATTATAGCTAAAGGGAATAAATTGAATTTGAAAAAGTTAACAAAAAATTATAATATAGTCCCTAATATTTTATTTAATTGATAAAACAGTCCACTGATTTAAATTTTATATTTAAATATTTTTTTATTTTTCAAACAATATATTTATAATATAAAAATATTTTATATTTAATTTTAATTGAAATTTTATACTAAAGAATTATTGTTATTGATTAAATATATTTTAATATAATAAATAATTTAAAATTTATATAATAACAAAATAATTACAAAATAATCACGCTATAAATTTTTTTTCTAATTATCAATTACGTAAAATAATCATATTATAATTAAGTTTGAAATTTCATTTTAACTTATCTTTCTTTTTAAGTAAATTTATTTTTAATTATGAATTTATTTTTTTCATACCTATTATGTAATGGAGAACAGAAAATTTGATATATTAAGAGTTTCTTTTAAAATATTAAATTCAAGTGACATCTAAAACTTTATTTTGACATGACTATTAAAAATAATTTATTAAGTACATGTGTGTGTATATGTATATATTATTTTAGAGATACTTAATCTTCAATTATATTTTTTGCTTAGTGTTTTTTATATTATTTCTTCCTATCAGGTACGTTAAAAGAATTTGTACTAATTATTTTTTGAACTAATAATTACACTTTTATCTTTTAAAAATCTTTGTTTATACAATTCTCTCAACTTTATTTCAATTTGGTTGATTATTTCAATTTAAATCAAATACTTTTACATATATTATAAATAAATAATCTAACTTATTTTAAAGTTCATAAATTAGTTTGACCAGCTTATAAATTAAGATAAATAAGTGTTTGGTTAACATATGATTAAAAAGTAATTAATATGAGAAAATGATAAAAAAGAGTATATGCTATTTTTAAGTTGTTGTGAGTTTGTTGAAATTATTGTAGTAATATTTTATTTTATTAAAAAGTAATTATAGAATAAATAGATAATCATCATGAACCCAATATATAAGATATATAGTGAAATTTACTTATTAAATATATGAATCATATATTTTTGTGTCTTGAATCCATATAAATTGGATATAGATAAAAATTTCTCTCAATATAAGATATTTTATTTATTTTAAATAATTTTTTTTAACTTAAAAATTAAATTAAACGTTATTTTATTCACAGCTTTTTATTTATTAATAAATTATATTAACTTATAAATCAAATCAAATACTCAATAAATTTACTCCACAATTAAACATCCACCAAACCTTTAGCCTTATGGTAATTCTCCATGCAAAACATGGATAGATTTCAGGAGGTTCAAAGTTTGAATTTTTCTCATCAATTAAAATAATGGAATTAATTTTCATGAATGATTTAGTTAACACCCTAATAAATAATAAACAAGTCACTTATATCTATGCTATATTATTATTATTATTATTATTATTATAAATAAATTAGGAAATTTCTCATAGTTTGATTCAATAATCAAACCTTCAATAACACATGGAGAGCACCTAGCTTGTGAATGAAATCCACGTTACAAGAATTTGACTTTGCAAATAAATACGTTAATCAACAAACAAGTGCAAGTACTTAGTAATTTTGTTTTCCTTGTAATTCTATTTTCTTCTTTGTCTCTCAACCGAAAGCAAAAGAAAAAAGACCGAGGATTTTTTTTTTTTTTTTAAGACTTGCAAGACCGAGGATTCAATGGAAAGATCCAAGAAAATATATATAACTACGCGTAGACTAGAACCAGAAATTTCATTATTTTACCCATAATAAACGTTTATTAATAGTTTCCCAGAAATTATCCTCAGCATGATTTTATTGTAATTCACTTGAAAATTATATATTATATCTATATATTAATAAAGTCAAGATTTAACTTCGCAAATAACTAGTGTTAAAAATATAAAATGTATTCGCCAGTAAGCTTGAGTTTTTAAAAATAGTGGTTTTTTGTTATAGTTTCAAAACATTTCAGATTAAAATATCCAAAATTCAAATCATTATATATATATATATATATATATATATATATATATATATATATATATATATATATTAAGAGGTAAGAAATATAAGAATGTGTCTATTTACCTTTTAAATTTAACTAACATTAATGTGTGGGAGTATGTTAAAAATATAAAATTATTATTGTGTTTCTTACCTATAAGCACCTATACGTTGGTTCTAGGTATTCTATATACCTCAGCTTAATGAGAATTGTTATTTCCTTTCATAAAGAAAAGAATGCAACATGTTGGTCTTAACAGTTATATTAATGTTCAGTTTCAATATAATATTGACTAGGAACTTTTTTTTTTTGAACAATGCTATAATATAGTTGAAATCTCATAATTATAACAATATTATAATTTTTACTGCTATGCATATAAATCCCATAGACTTTATCTTTATTAGTTAATATTCATTAAAATTAAATTGAACATTAAAGATAAAGCAATCTTTATTAGTAACAAAATATATAGACATGTACTAAGTGATCACACTTGCAACTAACACATTGGCTATAGTGCACATACACTAACAATCTCCCACTTGCATGAAAGCCAATCACCTATGTATCTAATACCATAACCCTGCAAGTGGTGATCGTGTCTTTACTGGGACAATGCCTTAGTAAGAGGATTTGCAAGATTCTCTTTAGTGGGGACTTTTTCTATCATTGCATCTTTCCGCTCAATGATCTCTCTAATCAAATGGAATCGCCTAAGTACATGTTTGGATCGCTGATAAGATCTTGGTTCCTTAGCTTGTGCTATGGCTCCATTGTTGTCACAGAACAGAGTTACTAGATCAACAATGCTAGGAACCACACCAAGTTCAGTTATGAACTTTTTGATCTAAACAGCCTCTTTTGCTACCTCAAATGCAGAGATGTACTTAGCTTCAGTTGTGGAATCCATTGTAGTTTCCTGTTTGAAACTTTTCCAACTCACAGCACCACCATTAAGTATAAAAATATAACCAGATTGGGATTTGCTATCATCTTTGTCAGATTGAAAGCTGGCATCAGAATACCCTTAAACTATCAGTTAACCATCTCCATAAACTAGAAACATATCTTTAGTCCTTCTCAAGTACTTAATGTCACACCTTACCCCTCTGTAAGGCATAACATGATCCCGTAGAATACTTAATGAACTACCGAACTTCACCTACCGATAACTCATTAAGTACCTTACAAGGGATTTTAAAACAATTTTCTTACATTTTGGAAGTGGTGAGCATTTTGGTAGGAATTAAAAACCATTTATTCAAAGTTTAAATACTAGTACAAATTTTGTCCATTTTAAATTTTGCAGCAAATTTTATAAAAATTTTGACAGAGTTCCTTTTGTAATTGGAGAAAACAGTTCTTCAAATACCTGAGAAAAAAACACTTCCAATAATTTTCTCAACTCCCAACCTCTAATTAATCTCAAATCAACTCAATTCAATTCACTTCAAAATAATTCCACAATCCAATCAAAATTTATCATCTCAAAATATTTAATAACATCATTCACAAGGCATAAAGTATGAAATTCACAAATACAAATATTAATTTAAAGAAGGAAATCCAAAAATAATATTATTACAATTTATTTTATAACTGCTCAACTTTACATTGATACATAAAACATTGCAATATTTACATCAAAATAACTACAATGGTATAAAATAATACCTGTACAAAAAGACCAGTGTAGTCCTCAATTCAATAGCAGCTCACTCTGCTGCTTTCTCCTTGCTCTTATCTGCGACAGCAAAATAAGCTATCGCTGAGTATAAAAATACTCAGTGGTGCACAATAAAAATTTAAAATACAATACATAAATCATTCATTGATGAAACACAATTTAAATATTTCTCAATCATATTTCACAAATTATCAAAGCTCATAATAACACAATTTAGTCAAATAATTTAATAAACACAATGTTGCCAAAATCATACACAACTTAAGCCATGACACAAAATTTTCGATCAATGTCGTGTTGTACACCACAACAAAGCAATCTACAACCTCATTAATCGAAATCAATGAGGGAGGTGGCTAGCTAGCTAATGAGTACTCATCCGATCTCAACCTCAACTGGCAAGCCAGAGAGGGAGGAAAATAAACGATCTCAACCCCATAAATGGAGGAGGAATAATGTGATACTGTCAGGCTAAGTGTGAACACAAAATCAATTCAAAACAATTTATTTAAATAATTTATGATAAATCTGATCAATTTTCAAAGTCATATTTGCGATTATAAAACAGCAACACAGTACATAATTAGTCACAAAAGTCAAATTTTTGAGAATAAAATATTTAAACAAGAATTATTGTGCACAGACCTGACGTGAGTCGCCTCTAGGCCTTGACTCAGTCTCTCAGAGCTTCCAAGTCTTTTTCAGCTGAAACACACAGTTTCATAGTGTTTCAGTACCATATCTTAGCATAAATCCAAAAATAAATTTAACTTCACTTTTACCTAGCTTTATTGTACTAAACTCGACGTTCTTGAAAGTTTTGTGTTTCGGTTACTATTCACTTCACTATTCAAGTCAATTTGTTGACTTTCTAAAGCTTAATAGGTATGGGAACTCCAACTTCACCCACATACCACATTTTAGTCATTAAATTTGTTGGTTTTGGTCATTTTCTCAAAGCTTAAGTCATTTAGGCAAAATTGTCAAATTTTCAGTTTTGGTATCCCTAATTGCACTGTTCTATTAGTCATTCTACTGTTGGCATTTGGCAAAACTTCCTTCATAGAAAATGTTCCTTATTGTCTTAAGTTTATTCTCATTTTTGGATCACCCCAATTGGAGTTTTGTAGCTCAAGTTATGGCCATTTGAACCATGACTGCCGGATTAGACACAACCCAGATTTTCTGGGCAATTTTGGTGCTAGCAGTTTTGGGTCACCAACTTGGGGTGGTCAAACGACTTGGTTTCTGGCAGAATTGGGGTTTGTGTTCTTCATGAAAGTTTTAGGTCTATATCTCATCTAACCACTGGTAACATTTCAGGTCATTTGGACCTGCCTAGCTCTAGTTATGACCAAATGAGCAAACACTGTTCATTTGGTTAGTTTGTACAGGGCAGCCTGCACTAATCCAACTTTGGTCAATTTGTTCACTAGGTTTTGGTCACTTTTTGGGCATAGTTCCTAGATGAAAATTGTGTCATTTAGTGTCTATTTTCATCACCAATTGGTCCCATACCAATTGGACTTGTAAAATTTCAGTTTTGGTCCTTCAAAGTTGACTTGGTCATGCTACTAGCAGCATGACCACACTCCCTCCGAATTTAGCTTTAATTCCAACCATTCCAACACAACTCATTTGGTCACAAATGACCATTTTTCACTTCACAATAGGTTAAACATATCATTTACCCATTTTTTCAAATTTTGCCTCAAAACCCTAGGTCTCCAAACCCTAACCACACTAAATTGTTGCATTTAATCACATTTAAGCATTTTAATCTTACTACCACTTTCATGCAAGCTTACTAACACATTTAATTCATTCAAAACACATCATACTCTCATACATCCATGGCTGGCCGAAATTTCAGTTTGGTCCTCCCCACATATTTTTATTTCATTTCATTAGTTTCTAAGTTCATTTAAGTAACTAAATATGCATTTAAAGAAAGAAAAATGAAAATTAGCATACTAACCTTTCTTAGAACTCCAAATCTCTATCTTTTGTTCTTCTTTCTTCTTTCAATCTTCTTCTTAAGTTGAGATAACAAACTCTAGTAAGGTTTTTATGGGAGTTATTAAGGTTAAGTGAAGAAATTAAAGCTTGAGTGCAAGCTTTAATGGAGGATTAGAAATGGAGAAATGAGGGAGAGAGTGAGGCGGCACTTAGGGAAGAAAGAGAGCTTTTTGTTTTTTTTTTCCTTTCTTTTCTTTTATCTATTTTAGCTTATGGAAGACCCCAAAAAATCAATTTAATTAATTTATTAATTATAACATTTATGGCATCATGCATCATGTCATGCATGATGTCATCTCCCTACACCTTTTTCATTTTCTCTTTTTTTTTTTCTATTAGTTCTTTAATTTAATTCTCGATTCTGAAATTTTCTTTTCTCAAATTTTATTTGACAGTTAGGTCAGGAGTCAGCTCTAGGGGTCAATTGACCAAATTGCCCCTCGCCGGTTCATCCCGGTTTGCAAATAATTCAATATTTCTTTCGGCTCCCTGACCTAATTATTTGACTGGCTTAACAGTTCTTTTTCATGATTTTCTCTTTTCCACTGTGTTCATAAGGGTCCTAAGGACCACAGCGTCACATTTTACAGTTCAAAATTTGAGTTTAAAATAACTTCGCAGTCCTTCCCGAGAAGATCACCCATCGCTATGACTCTCGGCTCATTTAACTTCTTATATTCTGTTTTTCTTATTTATACTTAACTAATTGGCAATTACTAATTATTTGTATTTATAGCTTCTCTAGTTATCTTAAGAGTGGTTCTAATCCCCTTAATTGTCCGGATCGACACCGGTCACTGGAACAGTAAAATATACCAGGCTATACAAATAGGGGTGTTACAATTCTCCCCCCCCCTTAAAATAAATTTCGTCTCGAAATTTTACATGGTATCAATCTCTGAACAGCTGTGGGTGCTGTCTCCTCATGTCCTCCTCTCGTTCCCAAGTAGCCTCCTGGCCCAAATGATGGCTCCACAACACTTTTACCAATGGTATCTACTTGTTTCGTAGCTGCTTCACCTCATAAGCCAGAATCTCTATGGGTTCTTCTTCATATGTGAGGTCTGGATTCACTTCAATTTCCTCTACTGGTAGTACATGAGATGGTCTGATCGATACCTCCTCAACATAGACACATGGAAGACATTATGTATCTTCTCCAACTCTGGAGGTAGTGCCAACCGATATGCCAAAGGACCCACTCTTTCCAGAACCTCATATGGCCCAATGAAACGAGGACTTAGTTTCCCCTTTCTGCCGAATCTCATAATCCTCTTCCAAGGAGAAACCTTGAGGAAAACTTTCTCACCCACTGCATACTCAATATCCCTTCTTTTCAAATCAATATAGGACTTCTGACTGTCTGATGCAGTCTTAAGTCGATCTCTGATCACTCTGATCTTTTCCTCAGTTTGCTGCACAATTTCGGGTCCAATCATCTTTCTTTCACCCACGTCATCCCAACACAACGGGGTTCTACATTTTCTGCCATACAAAGCTTCATATGGAGGCATCCCAATGCTTGATTGGTAGCTGTTGTTATAAGCAAACTCAATCAAAGGCAAGTGTGTATCCCAACTACCCTCAAACTCAATCACACAAGCCCGTAGCATGTCCTCCAAGATCTGAATTACCCTCTCAGACTGGCCATCTGTCTGTGGGTGGAATGCAGTACTGAAGTTCAATCTAGTTCCTAGGGCTCTCTGAAGACTACCCCAGAATCTAGAAGTGAACCTAGGATCTCTGTCTGAAAAATGGATACTGGCACTCCATGAAGTCTCACAATCTCATCGATGTACAACCTGGCCAATCTGTCTAAACTATAGTCCATTCGGACTAGCAGAAAATGAGTAGACTTAGTCAGTCTATCAACAATGACCCATACTGCATCATGACTCTTCTGTGTCTTCGGAAGTCCCATTACAAAATCCATCGTTATTCTTTCCCATTTCCATTATGGCACTAGCAGTGGATGTAACAACCCAGTGGATACTTGATGCTCTGCCTTTACTTGCTGACAAGTTAGGCATTTGGATACAAACTCTGCCACATCTCTCTTCATACCCATCCACCAGTAATGCTCCTTTAGCCCTCTATACATTTTTGTACCACCAGGGTGCATGGCAAAAGGAGACTCATGTGCTTCCTTTAAAATGATTTGTCTCAAATCAACATCATTAGGAACACACATTCTGCCCTGATATAGCAATAGACCGTCATCTCTAATTGAGAATTCTGGTTTCTTGCCCTGCTGAACTTCTTCTAATAACTTCTGATACCTTTCATCATTCTGAGCAGCCATTCTGATCTGATCAATCAACACTGGCTGTACATGCCATGCAACTGCTGTCTGTCCATCGTCATTAATCTCTAAGATGGCATGCATTGACCTTAACTCATGCACCAAAGACAAAGGAGTAACCCGTAGACTTGCCATAGTCTTACGACTTAAGGCGTCAGCCACAACATTAGCTTTCCCTGGCTGATAGTCTATTAGACAATCATAGTCTTTTATCAACTCTAACCATCTCCTCTGTCTCAAATTCAACTCTTTCTGGGTGCCCAAATACTTCAAACTCTTATAATCTGTGTAGATGTAGCACTTCTCCCCATATAAATAATATCTCCAGATCTTAAGAGCAAACACAATAGCTGCAAGCTCCAAGTCATGTGTCGGATAATTCCTCTCATGCGGTTTTAGCTGACGTGATGCATAGGCAATGACATTTCGATCTTGCATCAATACACAGCCTAACCCATTGTGAGAAGCATCACTATAAACTGTATATTCTTTACCCGGTGTAGGTAAAGTCAGGACTAGAGCCTCAGTCAAACATCTTTTTAATTCATCAAAACTTTGCTAGCATTTGTCCGTCCACTGAAATTTCACATCCTTTCTAAGTAGCCTGGTCAATGGAGATGCCAACATGGAGAATCTCTTCACAAATCTACGGTAGTATCCAGCTAACCCCAGAAAACTGCGAATCTCTGTGACATTTCTAGGTGGCTTCCAATTAAGGACAGCTTCAATCTTGCTAGGATCTACCTTAATACCCTCTGCTGATACTCAATCTTGCTAGGATCTACCTTAATACCCTCTGCTGATACTATGTGCCCCAAAAATGATATCTCCTTCAGCCAAAATTCACACTTCGACAGTTTGGCATATAGCTGTTTCTCCCTCAAAGTTTGTAGTACAATCCGCAGATGTCTATCATGCTCTTTTGCATTCCTCGAATAGACCAATATATCATCAATAAATACCACAACAAACTGGTCGAGGTATGGTCTGAAGATAGTGTTCATCATATCCATAAAAGCAGCCAGAGCATTAGTTAACCCGAATGGCATGACCAAGAACTCATAATGGCCATAGCGGGTTCTAAAGGCAGTTTTAGAAATACTCTGCTCTTGTACTCTCAGCTGATAATAACCTGATCTCAGGTCAATTTTGGAGAACACAGCTGCACCTCTCAACTGATCAAATAAGTCATCAATGCGGGGCAATGGGTATCTGTTCTTTATTGTCACCTTATTCAACTGCCGATAGTCAATGCATAACCGAAGAGTGCCATCTTTCTTCTTTATAAACAACACTGGCGCTCCCCAAGGTGACACACTAGGGCGAATAAAGCCCTTGTCAAGCAATTCTTGCAATTGTACTTTCAACTCCTTCAATTCTGTAGGTGCCATTCTGTATGGTGTTATGGAGATTGGTTCCACACCAGGCATAACATCAATTTTAAACTGCACTTCTCTTTCTGGAGGTAATCCTAGCAATTCATCAGGAAATACATCCGGAAAGTCACATACAATAGGAATGTCCTTCAGTGCTGGACTCCCCACTTGGGTGTCTGTCACATGTGCCAAGTACGCCTCACACCCTTTCCTAATCATTTTTACGCGGTCTGGTGAAATGATGTTTGAAGGCAATAAGCGCCTCTCCGTGTATTACTACATCACCATGCGAGGAAGACCAAAAGTGATGTCTTGATCTCTGATCAATCATCGCATGATGCCTGGCTAACCAATCCATGCCCAAGATAATGTCATAATCTCTGAAGGGCATTTCAATTAAATCAGATAGAAAAGTGTGCCCTTGGATCACCAAAGGACAGTCCCTATATAATTTATTTACCCTGACCTCCTGTCCTAATGGACTAGTTACTAGCACATCATAGTCCATTGGTACACACTGAATAGCAGTAGAACACATCACACTAGCACTAACATACGAATGTGTGGAGCCAGGATCAAATAACACATGTACATCTTGGTCAAGGATGGAAAAATTACCAGCTACAACATCTAATGTTTCAGCCTCCTCCCTCTGACGCATGGTATACACTCTGACTGGTGCGCCACCGGGTACTGGCTGGTTAACAGTGCTTTGACTCCCAGGAGTGTTACCAGGACCCCTACCTCTGCCTCTACCTCTAGCAGCTGACTGTGACCCTCTAGGTGTAGAGACTTGGGCTGATCCTTGGATGCAGTGAAGGTCGGACCGCGCGGACTAGTGCAATCCTTAGCGAAATGTCCACTCCCTCCACAGTTAAAACATGCACCGGTAGCTTTGAAACAAACCCCACCATGAGTTCTACCACAAGTTTCACACTGCCGTACTGATAGGGCTCCTCGGGGTGCCTGCTGGGTCTGCTGACCAGACCGGGGTGGTCTTTGGCCAGAAAATCTGCCTCTGCCAGATCTACGGGAGCTAGATCCCCCAAACTGTTTTCTCTTTCCAGAGCCACTCTCAGATGTTTGTCCCGTAGTCTTTTCAGTCTTCTCTTTCTCTTGTGTACCCTTCTTTACTACCCCTTTAGATTCTATCCTTTCCAGTTTCAGGGCCTGTGAGATCAACTCAGTGAAATTCTGATGTCGAAAACCCATAACTTGCATTCTTAGATTCGGCCTTAACCCAGACTCAAACCTTTTACATCTGTCTCTGGGGGTGGAGACTAAGCTTCCAGTATAGTGGCTTAGCCTTAAGAAGTCTCTCTCATACTCTGCTATGGTTCGGTCCCCTTGTTTCAAACTCAAGAATTCTTGTAATTTCATATCCACATATGCATCGGGAACCCACTTCTGTCGAAACTCCCTCAAAAAGTCTGACCAGGTTAATACGGGTGGCTCAACAAGGCTGTGGGGGATGGTCTTCCACCATTCATACACATCCCCTTGGAGAAGAGATACTGAATACTCAAATTTTAATTCTTTAGTACACTGCAGCTTTCTGAAAACATGTTCCATTCTTTCCAACCAGCATTACGCCTCCGGTGGATCCACGATTGCCTTTAAACTCGGTGGCCCCAAATTTCATCAATTTTTCATATTGCTTGAGCTAAGAGCTGTGGTTGTGCTCTGAGTGCTTGCATCTTAGCTTGGGTGGCACATTACCCGCCATTTCTTTGGACAAGCGCAGCCATCTGTTGTACAAAGCGAGCGAGGAGCTGCGGTCTTTGGAGTAGGAGGCTGAGTGGTGACCCACTCATGTTGCAGGTCTTTGGGGCTTCCCCTTGAACCTCAGCCCCAACAGATTGTTCTTCGGAATGATCTCCTCCTTCCATTCCGTTTTCCCAAATTTCTACTTCCTGAGATCAAACATAAGGAGGTTGACCTCCATTAGTGCATATTCATGATGTAAATACGTCATATGTATCAATTAAAGACACTTGAGCAGTTGTACTTATCAAAGAAATATTCACATGCATAGTCAAAATTTATTGCAAAACTATGCTCTGATACCACTAAAACATGTCACACCTTACCCTTCTGTAAGGCATAATATGATCCCGTAGAATACTTAATGAACTACCGAGCTTCACCTACCGATAACTCATTAAGTACCCTACAAGGGATTTTAAAACAATTTTCTTATATTTTGGAAGTGGTGAGCATTTTGGTAGGAATTAAAAACTATTTATTCAAAGTTTAAATACTAGTAAAAATTTTGTCCATTTTAAATTTTGCCGCAAATTTTATAAAAATTTTGACAGAGTTCCGTTTGTAATTGGAGAAAACAGTTCTTCAAATACCTGAGAAAAAAACACTTCCAATAATTTTCTCAACTCCCAACCTCCAATTAATCTCAAATCAACTCAATTCAATTCACTTCAAAATAATTCCACAATCCAATCAAAATTTATCATCTCAAAATATTTAATAACATTATTCACAAGGCATAAAGTATGAAATTCACAAGTACAAATATTAATTTACAGAAGAAATCTAAAAATAATATTATTACAATTTATTTTACAACTGCTCAACTTTACATTGATACATAAAACATTGCAATATTTACATCAAAATAACTACAAGGGTATAAAATAATACCCGTACAAAAAGACCAGTGTAGTCCTCAATTCAATAGCAGCTCACTCTGCTGCTTTCTCCTTGCTCTTATCTGCGACAGCAAAATAAGCTATCGCTGAGTATAAAAATACTCAATGGTGCACAATAAAAACTTAAAATACAATACATAAATCATTCATTAATGAAACACAATTTAAATATTTCTCAATCATATTTCACAAATTATCAAAGCTCATAATAACACAATTTAGTCAAATAATTTAATAAACACAGTGTTGCCAAAATCATACACAACTTAAGCCATGACACAAAATTTCCGATCAATGCCATGTTGTACACCACAACAAAGCAATCTACAACCTCATTAATCGAAATCAATGAGGGAGGTGGCTAGCTAGCTAATGAGTACTCATCCGATCTCAACCTCAACTGGCAAGCCAGAGAGGGAGGAAAATAAACGATCTCAACCCCATAAATGGAGGAGGAATAATGTGATACTGTCAGGCTAAGTGTGAATACAAAATCAATTTAAAACAATTTATTTAAATAATTTATGAGAAATCTGATCAATTTCCAAAGTCATATTTGCGATTATAAAACGGCAACACAGTACATAATTAGTCACAGAAGTCAAATTTTTGAGAATAAAATATTTAAACAAGAATTATTGTGCACAGACCTGACGTGAGTCGCCTCTAGGCCTTGACTCAGTCTTTCAGAGCTTCCAAGTCTTTTTCAGCTGAAACACACAGTTTCATAGTGTTTCAGTACCATATCTTAGCATAAATCCAAAAATAAATTTAACTTCACTTTTACCTAGCTTTATTGTACTAAACTCGACGTTCTTGAAAGTTTTGTGTTTCGGTTACTATTCACTTCACTATTCAAGACAATTTGTTGACTTTCTAAAGCTTAATAGGTATGGGAACTCCAACTTCACCCACATACCACATTTTGGTCATTAAATTTGTTGGTTTTGGTCATTTTCTCAAAGCTTAAGTCATTTAGGCAAAATTGTCAAATTTTCAGTTTTGGTATCCCTAATTGCACTGTTCTATTAGTCATTCTACTGTTGGAATTTGGCAAAACTTCCTTCATAGAAAATGTTCCTTATTGTCTTAAGTTTATTCTCATTTTTGGATCACCCCAATTAGAGTTTTGTAGCTCAAGTTATGGCCATTTGAACCATGACTGCCGGATTAGACACAACCCAGATTTTCTGGGCAATTTTGGTGCTAGCAGTTTTGGGTCACCAACTTTGGGTGGTCAAACGACTTGGTTTCTGGCAGAATTGGGGTTTGTGTTCTTCATGAAAGTTTTAGGTCTATATCTCATCTAACCACTGGTAACATTTCAGGTCATTTGGACCTACCTAGCTCTAGTTATGACCAAATGAGCAAACACTGTTCATTTGGTTAGTTTGTACAGGGCAGCCTGCACTAATCCAACTTTGGTCAATTTGTTCACTAGGTTTTGGTCACTTTTTGGGCATGGTTCCTAAATGAAAATTGTGTCATTTAGTGTCTATTTTCATCACCAATTGGTCCCATACCAATTGGACTTGTAAAATTTCAGTTTTGGTCCTTCAAAGTTGACTTGGTCATGCTACTAGCAGCATGACCACAATCCCTCCAAATTTAGCTTTAATTCCAACCATTCCAACACAACTCATTTGGTCACAAATGACCATTTTTCACTTCACAATAGGTTAAACATATCATTTACCCATTTTTTCAAATTTTGCCTCAAAACCCTAGGTCTCCAAACCCTAACCACACTAAATTGTTGCATTTAATCACATTTAAGCATTTTAATCTTACTACCACTTTCATGCAAGCTTACTAACACATTTAATTCATTCAAAACACATCATACTCTCATACATCCATGGCTGGCCAAAATTTCAGTTTGGTCCTCCCCACATATTTTTATTTCATTTCATTAGTTTCTAAGTTCATTTAAGTAACTAAATATGCATTTAAAGAAAGAAAAATGAAAATTAGCATACTAACCTTTCTTAGAACTCCAAATCTCTATCTTTTGTTCTTCTTTCTTCTTTCAATCTTCTTCTTAAGTTGAGATAACAAACTCTAGTAAGGTTTTTATGGGAGTTATTAAGGTTAAGTGAAGAAATTAAAGCTTGAGTGCAAGCTTTAATGGAGGATTAGAAATGGAGAAATGAGGGAGAGAGTGAGGCGGCACTTAGGGAAGAAAGAGAGCTTTTTGTTTTTTTTTTTCTTTTCTTTTCTTTTATCTATTTTAGCTTATGGAAGACCCCAAAAAATCAATTTAATTAATTTATTAATTATAACATTTATGGCATCATGCATCATGTCATGCATGATGTCATCTCCCTACACCTTTTTCATTTTCTCTTTTTTTTTTTCTATTAGTTCTTTAATTTAATTCTCGATTCTGAAATTTTCTTTTCTCAAATTTTATTTGACAGTTAGGTCAGGAGTCAGCTCTAGGGGTCAATTGACCAAATTGCCCCTCGCCGGTTCATCCCGGTTTGCAAATAATTCAATATTTCTTTCGGCTCCCTGACCTAATTATTTGACTGGCTTAACAGTTCTTTTTCATGATTTTCTCTTTTCCACTGTGTTCATAAGGGTCCTAAGGACCACAGTCACATTTCTGATTCAAAATTTGAGTTTAAAATAACTTCGCAGTCCTTCCCGAGAAGATCACCCATCGCTATGACTCTCGGCTCATTTAACTTCTTATATTCTGTTTTTCTTATTTATACTTAACTAATTGGCAATTACTAAT